>NW_009229094.1:0-66762 GCF_000690835.1 Fulmarus glacialis
AATATATAATAAATTTTAAAAGATGCATGATGTTATTGTGAATCCTTCTTTCTTTACCACAGTTGTCCTTTAATGTAGATATGTTGCAGAGAGCAGGATATTATTACAATTAGACTTCCACATTCTTAAAAATATTGCAGTGTAGATCTTTCAGGGCAGTATGAAGGTTATGCTGATTGCTGCAAAGAGCTTTCAATAAGTGAGGGGCTCACTTGGGTCTTTCTCCACCTATTCCCTGCATAAGCATAGTGCTTTTGTGAAGGTGGGGCAAATCAAACCACAGCAGCACTTGGCTTGCCACTCCAGAGGAGCTATACATGTTATGCTGCCCTAAATGGGTAGAACAATTACATCGTCTCCTTTCACGTGCCAGTCCTCAAAGAAAAAGAAAGAATCTTTATTAGAATTTGTCCAAAAGGATTCCATTCCATTTCAGTTGGTACAGGAGAAGGATACCTGGAATATGGTTTCTGTTTCAAATACAAAAACAGTTTAGGAGTTACTATGCAACAGCACTGCTCAGGGGGTACTGGCTCAGTGAAATCCCTCACATGTTTTCAGTGCATTTTGAGTGTCTGCAAACGGTTTCTGGCTTTAGCCTCTCTAAGTAAATGCTGTAAAGCCAAATTTTCATTCTTTACATACGTAAAAATTAAAAAAAAAAAAATTATAAGAATAGGTGTGTGTATGTTTTATATATATATATAGTGCATATTGTGTATTCCCTGATGATTCTTAACCTCTTCCAAATTAAATAATATTAACTGAGCAGTTTAAAAATACAGAAACACCATTGAAAGTAATGTTTCATCATCTAAGACTGATCTATAAAATTGCACTCTGTAGCCTCACACTAATCAGGGCTACTGCCCTTGGTTTCCATTCAGCTTCCGTTCTACCATTTTTATATAGAAAATACGATATTCTGAAACTTAGGTTGGGGCTTGCATCAGACATAGTCTTCATGCAGATTAGTTTCTGAAATCATAGGGTTGGATTTATCGAAGTTGCACCATACAGATGTTGTGTATTGATTGCACAGAACATAACAAAATAAAAACAAAGCAAAATAAAACCAGACGTTTGTCCTACAAACTGGTAAAATAAATGATGAGAGAAGTTGAAAGCCCTGTGTTCCTCAGACCAGCCTTTATTTGTCTCAGGTCTAGAGATGTAGATTTTAATCCTGCTTCACACTGTGCCCGAGATTGCTTTCTCCACCCTCAGCCATATTTTCCAGAGTGCAAAATATGTTTGCTTGTCAACAGTTTAGCCTTTTTTTTTCTTAAACTCAGAAGAATCTCTCTACGTTTTATCTTTTTCTTTAAGAGAATATCAAAATTCCAGCAACAGGTTTTGGTGCCTCTGTGCCACATGATCCATTGTTTGCATATGAACTCAGGTGACTAGGAAATTGATAGTAAAAGGAAATCAAGAATTTAGTGCAGGTAAAGAACTTATTTTGATACATATCATATGAAAAGTTCCTCTTACTTCCTCTTTCTGATTTTGATGTATTCTGTGGCAAAAGACACACCGTTATAAATCACCTAGTTTAGATCTTGTATTAAAAAAAAGCCATAGAATCCACAGTATTTCCTTTGTTTGTACATCTCAAGTGAATTATATGACTTCTCTTTAAAGATACTTTACTTATAAGGTGTTTGCAATTATCTAGTTTTCCAAATGAATTACGATACTCTCAATAAAATGAAATATCCTGTAACAAAATATATTGCCAAATACATGACGAAACATCCGTCAGGTTATCTCTCAGTTGGATTCCTAAAATGATGAAAACTGAATTAAGACAGCTTTGCCCAGGCAAGCACATCTAACTTAGTATAGCTCTACAAAATAATTGGAACTTCTTTTCTCTGAAACTGACTGAAATTTTATCCAAAACAGCTTAGTACGCTTGATACAACGTGAGGAACTAATTATATTTTACATTAGTCCTATGATGCTCTTTGGGATTTTCTTTTCCAACAGATGTGGGATCATCGCTGAAGCCAGTGTCATTCTTGGCGTTGGCTGCTGTTTGGATTTTACCCTGTTTCATGTGTTCCAAATAAGTTTTCAAATGTCTTTAACTAGTGTTAATATACTGTTGTAGGAATTTACTTAGAACTATCTATTAGCAGTAAAGACAGCATTCCCTGTGACAAAGAATTAATAAAAAGGCACACAATTTAAGAATGCATCATAAAATCTAATGCCTGACAATCAGATTTATGATCCACTAAGTAAATTCACTGGACCTAACTTCTGTATTAAGTCAAGGGCATTGGCTGAGATCAAAACCGAAGAGATTTTAATTAAAGGAACATTTGGAATCTAGGATCCTTAGCAATACATTCCTAATCTAAATCTAATTACATGTCTATAATTGCAACAGATTGCTTTGTAAACTTTTCTAAGTGATAGGAAATGAGTAATAGTGAACTTCAGTATAATGATCAAAAATTTCTCATTCTGGCAGTCCTGAGCTGTGTCATCTTGGAGAAACATGATGAGAACGTATAATTTTTAAAAGCAGAATCAGGCAAACAGCTGTATTCATTAGAACCCAAGCAATCCCGTTTACTCCTCATGCTTGTTTCATGTAGTCCATTTTTCTAAAATATTTCGTTATTTAAGTTTGCCGCTTCCATGTTGTTGCTTGACATTTTTGTATGGTAAAGGATGTATGGTATGCTACAACTTTAGAGTCATCCTAAAGACAAGAAGTAGCCAAGTCAATTAACGTGAGCATATAAAAACCTGTGTTGTCATGTCTTGATAGTGAGACATCATCTGGTATTATTGTTTGTTTGATCTACCAGCAGATGCCTTTTAGGAATATCACTATTCTGCCTTTGGCCAGTTAGTTATTGAGCTTTTAAGTATAGGATCTACTACGGTATCTTCTTACGGCATTTCACAGTTCTGTGCATGTGAACAGCATTCCATCCCAAGTGACGTTACAGGGGGTCAAGGTATTGTAAGCAGTCTTTCCTAAGTGAAAAGGCTAGTGGAAAAGAAAGTGATTCTGCTAATTGGCAGACTTTCATTTGTATCAATGCTTCCTGAAAGCTCTCTTGGTTACTATAAGAGCAATCTGTGATTATAGCTTGTTCAATGAATTATGTATCCACCAAAAATGAAAGACAGGCAACTTCAGAAAATCGTTCTTTTTAAAAGTCATGAATCATGAACAGTATCAGTTAACTAGTGATTTTGTTGTCTTGATATATTGAGAATTTATGTTCCTCTTGATCTTTTCAGATGTATTTTTTTAAAATCTCATTATCGGTATTATTCTCTATAATGATAAGCAGTATTCAGTGGCTCATTTATCTTATCACTGTATTTGTGCCAATGTGGCGCTAATTGGGTATATCGGGTATTTAGTTCATGTTTTTATACTGGCAGTTTCTTTCTAATGGATATAACTTGAGTGAAAAAAGAAAGTTACTATTATCAAGATAAGCTTTTTCCACTAATAGGTCATATAGTTAATCATGTTTATACTCCAGAAATTTTGTGTGTGTAAATTGTTGTAAGCATGTACTTTGCTTATGTACAAGCTAATCTAATCTTGACATTTTAAAAGGCCTTTCCACAACTTCTGCATAGACTGTAAATACACCGTACCATGTAAGTACATATGGTATTATTTCCTAAAGTGAAAGGATGCATACTATTGAGAACTGGTTGGATATGGGACCAAATCACAAGACGGAGACATGAGCTATTACCATCACACTTACAAAATTAGAGCAGATAAATTTCTTTTGAGACCACAGAGAAGGAAAAACTTAACTTATATTTTCATTTAATAAGAGGGCATTCTTACTGACTGTTCACAACAGACTGATGGTGAACCCATGTCACCAAAGCAGACTTCAGCAAAGCAATATAGAAATTAAACTTCAATGCCTCTAAAAGGGTGTTTCATTTCATTACGTAAATGTTAAAATATAATTATATGATGCTGTCCTCCCACTCACTTTTTCTACACTGTTCTGCAGTTTACTACGCCTCTCAGTTATGCCAACGGAAACATTTTCAAGCCAAACAGAGACTGAAGCCATAGCATTTGTAGGTCAGCTGAGTATGTAACAGTGTGATTAATTATACTTTTCTAAAATATTCCACAGTGACTACAAAAACAATTTTCAATTAAGTTTTGTTGAAATTCCCTTTCTGCCATTCTAAATGCTGTTAATAGATAAAAGTAAATTGAGGTTAAGATAACATTTAATTAATTCACTATGACACTAATATAGTGTCATATCTATTCAGAGAGATACAGGGTCCATTGAAGTGGTCATATTTGGATTACAAATGAGAAGTACCTGGAATATGTGTTTAAACTTGCAAGATAATAGGCACGTGTATGTTCTCTGACTTACTAGTTGCCTGAAAAGACCCCTTTCTGTCTCTGACAGCTTGTAGAAGAGACCTAGCATGTGCAGATGTACCTCTGTGTGGCAGAAATTATGTGTGTATCTATGTGTGTGTCCATACAGAGATAAAAATATTTCTTTTTATATTTAGTTCTCTGCAATGAAGTTATTTATTGGACATTGATAAGGAATCTGATCCTTCTGTCAAGCAAAGAACTGAAAAATACTTTTGTCTAGGAAACTGTAAACTAAGAATTCATAAATCAAAACTGTAGAGACAAAATCTAGCTGTAAATGCACATTTTGGTGAAATTAAAAAGTATAAGATTTTCAATAAAAGTTTGTAAGTGATGAATATTAATACATACTTTGAACTACATAAAAAGGCACGAAAGGTGCAGGCTTTTAGTCAAGAGGAATAAAAAACACTGCTTTACTTACCAACTTTTAATTAATGTCTGGAGAGTCATGTTGGTAATCCATCGGATGTATCAGTGTGTCATGTCCTTCCTTGTGTTTACTACAAAAACGTAATGGGGCATCTCAGGTTCTCTGCTTTGGATGTGAAACTGGTTGCAGTCCTCTTCAGTTACAAGGAGCATACAAAAATCCCATTTTCCTGGATAAAAAAGGAATCAAGTGACAGATTGGTTTTGCTCACAACTTTAAAATGCTCGGCAAGGCAATATCTTCACAAGCCTCTCTTTTGGATTTTCCTAATATCTTTTCCTAGTATTTTTACGTGTCCAGGGATTTTTTTTCCCCCTCCTACTTTGTAGTGTTTTCCTCTGCCTCTCTTAAACGCACACTTTGTGGTTCTGCCAGTCAATCTATGAGTCCCTGGAAAATCTCTGTGCAGAATACTTTGGGCAATAGCCTTTTTTATTTTGGCTTCTTTATTTAGAACGAACAGCGTAGCAGCTGTTAGGCCAAATAACTTCAGCATATAATCCAAAACAAAACAAGAACTGTTCCTTATCGTTGATTTGCTCAGTATTTATTGTGCAGGGTATAAAAGTTCTGCCTCAGCAGACAATTTTACTTGCGCTCAGTTTCAGCACAACAAAGAATTTAAGAATGTATTTAATTAAAGCGTGGACATGCACTAAAAATCGAGTCTCTGTTGATCTTTGCTGACCTGGTTGTCTTTGCACTGAGTACATTTTTTGATATATGTCCACAGCCAGGTACAGTCTGTCATACAGTCTACTCTAAGTTGGATAGACAGCCTTTGTCCAAAATTTCTGAAGATACTTAATATGTCATTCTTTCCAACCAAATGATAATCTGTAGGTGGATAACATGTTCTCTAATTTCTCTAATATAAAATATATTCAATCTTGTTTTAACAGGGCAAGAAACAAGAAGTTCCTAAAGAAGAACAGGGACCGACAACAAAGAATTTGGATTTCTGGGCACAGCTTATTACTCTGATGGTCACCATCATAGATGAAGATAAAACAGCGTATACACCTGTCTTGAACCAGTAAGTACTTACTCTCCCTATAAAAATTAAGAATCATGGATTTATTAAAATATGGACAGGAAATACACCTGAATCAGTTATTATTGATTCAATTATGAATCAATTATTTTAAATATAATCTAGTTAGAGATTTTTTAAAATACAGAATATAACATTGACATAGTTTGATAAAGACTTAGCCCCCTGATCACAGAAAGAGAACCTTTTATTTTAGGAACACTAAAGACACATAGTATATGAACATCCCAAAAATTTAAGTAGCAAAATATTATACAAGAGAACTAAATGGATAGACAGAGGGAAAGTTCAGTGAAATAGTGTGATGGTAGTAATGTTACAATAGTATCTTGGCACACAAAGTGTTCGAATCATGCTGAGACTTTTTTAGGCATTATAATAGAGTTTTAGGGATGTATTTGTAAAAGAATAATGAACTTCACAAAAAGACCCTCTCCAAATTTACGATTGGCTAGAGAAAAAGCCTAGCCAGGCTGACTTGAAAATTTATAAAATGCAGAGCAATATCCTGGACTTACCAGAGATGGAAGTTGACTTCTCAGAATTGAAGATGTAACAGATGAGGGAGGTACAATCAATAACCCAGACAAGTTGAATAATTTACGGTTGCTACACTAGTAGCGAAGAGAGAGCCAATCGATAAACACAGAAGGAGGAGATAGAATGCTGAGTTTTGAAAATGAAATATACAGAAGGAGTGCAAAGGAACATATTTCACATATTAGGGCTGGAGAAATGGATGTGGCACTAATTGAAATGTGACATGATGAGGGCCTAGGGAAAAGTATTAGCTCTTTTAGCTCTTTGGAGCTATTTTACAGAGAGATTCTAGAAAATCTGGGTGTAGTCTAGCTGTGATGATTTACGCAAAAGTTAAAATTGAAACTTACATCCATATTATGGCTAAATAATTAATAGAGGTGTCTGCAGTGGCATTTAACAGAATGGTCTGAAGGGGAGCAGAACAAGTCTCTTTCTTTCAGCCAAAATAGGGTAGATACTGAAAGGCACTCTGTACATGGAGTTGTTGGCATGTCTGTATGACTCTGTACGCTTGTCTGTTGATAAAAGGTACCATACTTTTTATGGACCCACAGTATAATTACCAAAGAAACCTCCTGGTGATAGTCAGAAGTTGGAAGATATTTCATTGCCTTCTGATTCCTTCCTTTCCTTTAACTAAATGAAGGATTGTTTCAGTCCTGGATAACAAGATTCTCTTTGTTCAATCATTTCCTGCACTGAAACAAGTTCTTACCCAACAGAGGAAAGAAAACTCTTTTCCTGTTTACTCCATTTATACAACTTAGCGTGAAGTTCCTCTATTAATGAAAGCTCAATTTTTTCTCTGACTGTATAACAAATATACTTATCATAAAACATCCAACTGGAACAAATATATACATGTGTTTCATTTCAGTCTTTTCACTGAAATTAAATAAGAATTATTGAGGGTTAATTATCCTAAAAATTGTTCTAGCTATATTCTTACACAAACATCAGGGAGAAAAGAAAGGGATCAAGAACAGAGTTCCTCTGAGGGGATTAGGAGATTCCCTAAAGTGCAGCTGAGTTATTTTGTAAGATGTGAAAAGAGAATCAGGAGTGGACGGAGTTGGGACAGATTAAAGGAGAGAGCGTGTGTGACTTCTCTCCCATTTTCACTGTTTTGGAAGTGGAAAGGTGAACACAGGGAATAAAGCGTCTTTGAGAAATAGGAGACATCAGGAGTAAGAGATGGAGAGGCTGTGGGTAGAAACACTTGAAAAACTGTTCAGAGTTGCTTTGGATACATTTTTTTAAAAGAAAAGCTTCTCCTAACACAAAAGCAGCATGTAAAAACTGTTGAGAAAAATGACAGACAGCCTCTTCCCCCTTGCTTACCCCAGAAAAGAAAACGGATGAAAGGAAAATATAAGTCGAATGCATAAGAATATTGCAAAACTATGACTCCTTATCAGAAATATACGGCCATGCAGTGTCGCAGTGGAATATTCGGGCCTACGTCCATTTAAATCCTATTGTAGAAATGAGGTTACTGAAGATCCCCAGGAGAGCTCCAAGCATTCTGATAGGAGTTTTCACAATGGTATAATATTGCTCAGAATTTTTTTCCTCAACCAGTTTTGGAAACCCTATTTTTATATCTACCTTAGAGGCAAAAAAGATGCTGTGATAGAGCAGTTTGAACTGTATCAGATGGTGAATCCAGATGAAACATGACATGATTGCCTCAGCAAGCATTGCAGCAACTGAAAGACCATACCAGACCATTCAGTGGGAGTTGTATGGGCAACCTGCAGATCTTATATGACACAAGAAACTTGACAAGTTTGAGGGAAAAACATGAAGTCTGGTATTTAAGTAGTGAAATTCTCATTCTACTAGTGAAAACAATGTAAAATGTGATTGGAACCTGATTCACAAGCAAATCTAGGACGTTCTAGCACTTGTCAAATATGCATTGTACACACTGTGAGACAGCAGAAATTGCTGTCAAAATAAAATATCTGTTCAACAGATCAAGAACAAAATCTTCAACTGAAATACGCTTGCGCATTTGGAAATCAAGATCTAAACTTTGTGCACATATGCTTGGAACAGTCATGTGTGGTGTTGTAATACAAATCTAAGAAACAAGACAGCTCTGGTGGGACTTTTAAATTTGTTATTTACTGATTCTTACGTCTTTGCAACGTAAGGATCTGTTTTCTTTCCTTTGTGAACACTGTTTCATGCTCTAGTACTTTAGTACTTCTTTAGTACTTTATAGTACTGTGTTTTAGTGGCTCCTGCAGACGATATTGAAATATTGGCTTAGCTAGCCCTTGAAATTTTTAGTCTCGATCTGATAGCTAAAAATCACATTTTGAAAGGAAAATAAAAATCATAGTTACCATTCAAGAACAAATGCTATTAATGTTGTCTGAGATTACCAGGGTTGGATACCCACAAAATTATCTGATTTACTGAAGAACCAAGAAGTGATACCATTTATTATTTGGGTAAAGAAAGCATAAATGGTGTTTCAGAAAAGCTGATCAAAGATACTCAGAGAAAGTACTCAAATGTGAAATAGTATCGGAAAATCTGTTAGGAACTTGTTGGAGTTAGAGATAAGAACTTGGAGCAATGTCAGCACTATGTTCTTGGAGAAGACATAGTGAATAACCAACTCAAAAAGAATATTAGGCTAAAAATCAAAGCCTACAAGAGATGGAAGAAGAAGTTATATGATTAGCAAAGTCAAAATTTGGAAGTCAGAAAGCATTAGCTTAAAATTTAAAACGTCAAGACAGATTAAATGTTGCAAAAGAAAATAAAAGAGAGCAAAGAAAAATTGAATAAAATGGGACTAAGTTCTCTTTGCAGTGAACATGGTATTTAGTTGAAATATGATCTGGGCGTTCAGAAATTAAAGGAGGGTAACACAGAACAAGGAACCTAACTGAAGAATGCTGATGCCAACACAGAATGGCAAATAATACTGAGTGTTTGGAATTGGAAATGATCAGAGCTGCTGTAAAAGAAAGCCTCCAAGAGGTTTCACACACTCCCTCCCCATTCCACAGTGTGGAAAGAACTGGCATGTGAAATCTGCAGGTGCAGATTTCCTCATGCTTCAGGAGCTAGAATATTTAATAAATCCGTGAAGTCAAGGATAGTAACTTATATTGAAGAAACAGCATAACTGTAACTTATGAGTCAGTGAGTTATGAAATATACATCAATGTAAAAAAAACCCAAAACAACAAAAGCATGGAAGGAAGTGAAAAAAATCAGGTAAAATATATCATGAATTGGACTATGTCAGGCTAACTCTAGAATCTTTCCTTGATAATGGAAGGTGTATCTGATGTGTTTTGTGTCTTGATTCAGTGATATTGCCCATTATCAATTATACTTCATTCTGTGGAAGCATATGAATATCACTTATTTCATTAAACTTGTGAACATTATCGTGTTTAACAAAGAGATATTCTGTTCTTTCACAAGACCCACTGTCATTTTCTTATGTAGCAATGTATCATACACTTTAAGATGAGATTAATTACATAGACTGTATAAGGTATCTGTCTTGACCATTATATTTTCTTCAGGAAAAGGAACATTGCTTTGGTTAAAAACAAAAACTTTGGATAGGTGGAGGATAGAGCACAAAAAGTGAGAATAAATTAACTCTTTGCTCACAGTTTAAATAGAATATATATTTTCCAAAATCAGATAGAACTTTTGTCTTAAGAACTAGTGAAGCAGTGACCATGCCCAGCACTCCACAGACAGTGCAATCTAACCTGTTTCTGCATGCACAGCACAAAAATGAGTGTATTCACACACCCAGACCAGACTCTCTTTAGCACCTGAATGAGACTGAACCTACCAAGTATGGAACACAAGCTATTCTGAGAATGTGCATCTGAGGTTCAGGGACTTCGATATTCTTAAAATGTAGCAGACTGCAGATTTGACAGCACAAATTAAGAAAAAGCATTTTTAATTGTCATGATAGGAATTTCTTAGTTTAGGATTGAACTAGAGACATGCAGTACTATCTAGGAGAAATGCTTTTGAGGTTTATTTATGTTTTGCTTCATACATTGATTCTTCGTGTTTTCTTTCAAGCTGAGTTCAATTTGATTCCACTGATCTGTGGTTTTATATGTAGCACTTTGTTAGAACTAGCCAGTGTAAACAGTTTTCATTAAATTTTTGCTTAATTAAAATCAATAGAGAGAAGACATTCGTAAGTGGCTACCTTTTATATGCATTTTAGTATTTTTGGAAATACATGGAAATTATAATGTACGGGCAACCTAATGGTTAATTTGTTTCCCATGAAAACCTAGCATATTCTGTTTATTATGAAGTTCCACCGAATATTATTGTATGGTTGACATACGAGTTGACGATTAGAGACTGTCATGCAAGGGAGGAAGGTGATTTTAATAGCAATGTTTTGGATAAACTGAGATTTCATAGTATTGCTCTAAGAATGACAGAGGAATTGGGAAAATTATGGCCTATGAGACAGAGATAATTGTAGCAAGAGGAAACAAAATTACTAATAGAGCACTCTCCTAGTCATCCTCTTGCTTCACAGAGAAATGTGAAAATGTGTGGCTTTTACGAAGGTTAGAAAACATAATATGTAGAGGTTTGCATGGGCAATTTCTCTGATATTTTGCTGCTTAGGGACCAAATTCTGAAACAGTTTGCAAAAGAAAAGTCTTTTTACCTAAAAAAGAGGTGATAAAATACAAATAATACAAAATTCCTTACTTACATTTGACCTTTGATTATAACTTCCCTTCAATAAGTCAGCTGCTGCTGTTACCATTTATCTTTAGCATGTGGAAAAATTTATATGCTTCTGTTGTGTGGTAAGCTTTGTTAGCTTCTCACATATAATAACACTGCAACTATAATTATGGTAGTTGCATAATACCCATAACTATGATAGCTGCACAATACCCATCGGTCTCTAATCGTTATAAGTATCGAAACTAGCCTGAGTTTTAGAAAGGAAGTTCAGAAACAACTTGTAATTAAATATACACATAGCCCATAAACACTAAATTAAAGTATACAAATAATGGAAACACATATTTTACTAAATGCTTAGACATAGGGAACAGAGAAAAGACTGACTCCACGACAACAGAAAATGCAAATCCTTGTGTGGATTCACACACAGGAAAGAAACCCAAAGTTTCCATTATGTGTCATTCTTAGAGCACAGGCTTAACAGTGCACAAAAGGACAGCATGTGTAGACTGATACAATTGTGCTTCATTACCGTGATGATGAGGGATTAACCAAATTGTAGAATAATGAGCTTAATAATGACTATTAGGCAGATACTCATAATGCAGGAGACTGGAAGGAGGCTATCTCCTTTCTGTGCTGCTTTACAGCTTCCAGAGTTACAGCACTTCTACTTTTGAGAGCAGATCATGGCTACCACCATCCTTTTAGAACAAATGATCTCAAAAGGAAAAGGTCTTTGTATAAATTAGTTCTTATATGAATGCTGTTAACTGTTCTTCCTCCAACTTGATGAGGAAATTCTAGGATGCATACTTCTTTTCTGAAAAATGTGTGTCTTGTATATTCTTTCAAATATATCTCCTTCCTCTGAGTAGGGTAAAAGATTTTGCAAAATACAATGAAGTCCCTAAGTCCTTTCTTGGGTTTCTTTCAAAGAATTTGATCTAAGAGAGGACTTGGGATTTACTCCAGTAATTGCATTTCTGGAGTACAGTTAAGATAGAGCTTAGGAAGAAGAGAAATAACTTTGCTTTTTTTTCCCAGAACTTTATCTGAAATCCAGGAACATAAAATGCTGTTTCCATTAGAGTAAGAAATATGTGATAGGAGTTAGTGCTTATTTACTTATTTACATAAAGATGTACCTAGGTTCTTGGTTCCATCTCCTTGCTCAGAATGACCAGATGAGCCATTGCACTGAAGTATGTGTCCTAGTTTCTGTTGGGATAGAGTTAATTTTCTTCCTAGTAGCTGGTATAGTGCTGTGGTTTGGATTTAGTATGAGAATAATGTTGATAACACACTGATGTTTTAGTTACGCTAGTCAAGGACTTTTCAGCTTCCTGTGCTCTGCCAGGTGCACAAGAAGCTGGGAGGGGGCACAGCCAAGACAGCAAACCCAACTGACCAAAGGGGTATTCCATACCATATGATGTCATGCTCAGTATATAAAGCTGGGGGGAGTTGGCTGGGGGGCAGCAATTGCTGCTTGGGGACGGGCTGGGTGTCAGTCGGTGGTAAGCAGTTGCATCACTTGTTTTTCCTGGATTTTGTTCCTCTCCCTCTCTCTCTGTCTCGTTGTTTTCCTTTTCATTACAATTTATTGTTGTTGTTGTTTTTATTATCACTACTCTATTTCAAGTATTAAACTGCTCTTATCTCAACCCACGAGTTTTCTTATTTCTGCCCTTCTGATTCTCTCCCCGACCCCAGCGGGCGGCCGGGGGAGGGTGAGCAAGCAGCTGCATAGTACTTAGTTGCCAACTGGGGTTAAACCATGACAGTATGGCACCCAGTAAACTCCTTTTAAGCCTTTTAAGCTCCTTTACTGTCCATTTTAAAAGTTCTTTAAGCTTTTTCTGGCTGCAGCTCACACAACTTAGGGATGGTATCTCAGTCTTTGATTTGCAGAAATAAACCCTAGACTATCCAACTTAGTTCTGACTAACCATTTGAATAGTTTCTTATGCAGTCCAGCTCTTTTTACAATATGAGGAGACTTGATCTCTTTTTCTTAGCTTGTTGGAGTGTTTGGCATACCCTTTGGCTTTATTTGGATTAGTTTTTGAATCCAAGCCCCAGCTTTAGCATCCATTAACATCTTGTGCACAGCAATAAATCATGCTATGAAATCCCTGAGCTGTCTGTAACTTGTTTGGAATTTAGTAATAATTTCAGTCCTTTAGTGAGGCATGGTTTCTCACTGAGCTCGTTCATCTGAAGTTTCTCTTACATCAAACCTTAGTAAGAAAAGGAGGATCAGCCCTGTGTGTGACTCTAATTGCTGTGTATTTTGTCAGAGAACCAGAGAACTTCTACACTAATCTACCTACCTGGGTCTGTGAAGAATTTGACTATGAATTTTTTAAATACGGTGAATTTAAAAGATTCTTCTTGGGGACTCATTTCTTCTTTATATTTTAACACTTTGTCTAATTTTTGCTTTCAGTTGTGTGTGTATTTTTATATATGTCAGAGTTTGCCTTCAGTTGTGGCTCCAAATGCAGATAAGTCAGTGGTGACTGCTGCGAACTGTGACATACGACTTTCTTGAGCAGTGTCTGAGTATTCTATGTGAAGGTCACTTTTAGGGAAAACAAACAGAATTCTATAGCTTTTTCTGTCATTATTCTTAGCCAGGAAGATATATTACAGTTGAAAAAACATTACTGCTGCTTCTGACATTTGGAACCAAACTTAAGATGTGCTAGAACTATTTATAGCACAAATTAAAAGTTGTACTTACAGTTGTCAAGTACTGATTTTAGCATTATAACATGATGTCAGGAAGGAATGTAATATAACACGGGATTTATAAGAAGCTGTCTTCTTTTTACAATACTATTTTTAGGGTCCTCCAAGCAGTTTTAACGGTGGCCGCAAATATCAAGCCTAGGCTCTTTTCCTTCTTCTTTACCTATAGATAGATCTTAGAATTAGAAAATTAAGAGGGTGTTGAAAGTATTAAATGTACACAATATACTTAGAAGCAAAATCATCTGAACAGGTTAATACTGAAGAATAACAGGCATAATAAAATCTCAGTCAAGTTCTGCTTTGCAGTTTACATTACTGTTTATTGTATATATTCCTAACATGAGCATTTTTCATAATGCTGATAATTCAGCCTGTCAGTTTAGTCAGACAGTGAAATATGGCTGACAGAATACTAAGTACATCTCTGACAAATGCAAGCTGGGAACAAGGGAAGAGTAAGCTTTTTGGGAGTCATGTACTTGGAGATAAATATGTTAATTGTTAATTGATCACCTGGAATTTTCTATTCTTATTTATTGCACATTTTCTCTGAATATTCATGTAATAGTATGTGTATATATGTATGTACATTAAAGCAAACTAGAGCCCTGTCCTGGTTGGGAAGAGGGCTCAGAAGGATGATTCAAAAGCTTAAGTTCTCTTGCTGACTGACATTCCCCTGTCATAGCATCTTGAGCAAGTCACTTCTACTTTGTCTTCTTCCCCATTCTCTGTCTTGTCTTTTTAAACTGTGAGTTTGGAAGGTCAGTGATTTTCTCTTATTTTAAAGTTCCTGCATATTAATTTCTTAAACCTACCGGAAGCCTCTAAGTGCTACTGTAATGCAAATAGTAAATTATATATTATTATTACATGAGTAATCTTAGAAACATGAGTAACCAAATTAAATGTGACTACTCATGCATAAAGCTATCTCTGAGGAAAGTTCTGGCAGGAGTGGTGCATACCGTAGCCATAACAATTACACTTCTCCGCAGGAAAAAAGGCTCGCACTTGTACATAATACATATATACATAAAGTCTTCATCAGTATTCCGCAGTCTCAAGTTGTGCATGTGCCCTTATATTCTTAATCAAATGCACAAATGGTATTATAACAATGGGGTAGATTGTTTAAAATACATAGTAAAAGTTAGGGAGATTAAAAATAGATATGTTAATATAAATTGTGAAGTAGACATGACACAATTTTTAGCCCTTCCCTTAGATAAGGTGCAAACCACCCAGCAAGTAACGGAGACTAGAAGCATACTGTGAAAATTGCCAATATTGTCCAGTAACTCCTGGCAGATGGTAAGCCACTAGAAACATTCTTGATTCTTTCCTCTAAGAATAAAGACTGGAAAAAAGTCCTGCAGACATTAACCAGCTTGTCACTGTATGACAGATTGCTTCATAACAATCAAATCAACAAAAATGAACATAATATTCATTGAAGTAATACAGACATTTCCCACATTGTTCAAGCAGTCCTGCTGGTGGAGTTAAATGGAACGTTCCTTTCAAGCTTGTCATTTTACAGCTGGTTTCTCTACTTGCTCTGGTAGGACCTACTTGTAGTGGCATTTGTACTTGCCATAGAGATGCTGATGTATGTTTGACATTAGACTTCAAGGGCAGTCAAAGTCAGCCTGCCCTCCTCATCACGCCTGTGTTGGAATCAGTAATGCTGCTCCTCTAAATAAGATCTGCAAAGTCATCACCTGTGTTACACAGTGCAGAAGATGCAGTTCATGGTGTCTAATGAGATTTACTTCATTGGCTTGCACCTTAAGTCCTAACAGTAATGCAGCTGAAAGAGGATGATATCTTGCATTATTAGCAGCACGGGGGTCAATGGACTTTTGTTCCATGCCCATCAACACCAGGTCTGGGATGTGGTATAAGAAATATCTAAAACATTGTCTGCTTGAAAGGTACCACCTCTGCTACAGTTAGTGAAGCTGAACCAGCTTCACTCATAGATACTGTGGGGTTTAACTGAATGAAGAACATAATTTCTGACACATTTGGGAGAAGCATGGAAGACGGCTTCTGTTTCTGATGCACTACATTTAGTAAAGTACATAAAAATTTTGCCTATTTGAAGTTCTACAAGGCTTTAACTTATTTTCTTGAGATCTATTTTAGTATGCCCACACTTGCATAAGAACCCTATCAAATGGAAATGAAGTGGATAATAGAGACTTTTGTGGATAATTTGACATGTTTTAAAATGCCTGTTTCAATGGCTTTCTCTTGGGTTTATATTTAAAATATATAAGTGATTGTTTGATTTGAATAAGAAATTAGGAGGTCATTTGGATTTCAATTTTTTTTTTTTTATCTATGGAGATCTCAAAGATTTTTTTTTTTATTCCGGGGTGGTTTTAATTGCCTCTTTTCAGGCTTTGATAAAGGAGCTCTTATAAACCATGACATTTATTACTAAAACAAATTTCATGCAATGGAGGAATGTTAATCAAAACACGGTACTATGAAAAGCTCAGCTACCATTTTAGCAATTTAAGGACCGTAATCCTGCTACCCTCATGAATAAAGCTGCTAGCGCAGTGAGTTGTATTTTGTATAATGACATATTGGGCTGCATTAGGAAGACCACAGCCCACAGGTTGAAGGAAGTGATTGCGTCCTTCTGGTCAGAACCTGCGACACTGCATTTGGGTGGTTATTTCCAGTTTTGATTCCCCAGTACAAGACAGCCATTGTCAAACTGGAGAACTACAATGGAGAACAATCAAGAAGGAGGATGGAACGCATGATGTGTGAGGAGAAGCTGAGGGAGCAGCTTGTACAATCTGAGGAAAACACAGCTAAGGGCAGTGCTGATTGCATTCTTCAACTTTCTAATGAGATGTTAGAAGCAAAAGACAGAGCCAAACCACTTCCAGAAGTGCACAGTAAAAGGCACGAGCACAATTTTCAGGTAGGGGAACTCGTATTAGCTATACAGGAGCAAATCCACACTCCACAGTGAGAGCGGTCAAACACCGAAATATGTTGCCCAGAACGGTGGTGTCATTTTAATGTTTGGAGGTAGTCGGAATTCAGATGTACAGGCCCTGAGTAACCTGATATAACTTTGAGGTTCTCTCTGCTTTGAGCTAGATGACCTTCAGATGTCCATTCCAGCTTAAATTGTTCAAAAATTCTATAAAAATAGCTGCATTAGCTTAAAACAACGTCCAATCTGCTGTGCATGTGGTCAATACTGGATGCCTAGAGAAAAAGCGTATCACAGTCATCATTGCTACCCTGGCCAGCTAATGGTTGAAATAGTAGCCACAATATTATAGCCTTTCTAGTTAAGGACAAAATTTTACTCCATCACAATTCTATGATACTTGTTGACACAGGTCTTAGCTTTATTTCCTTTTCATTGACATTCAGAGCAAATCTTTTGAATATATGATGTATCCTGTCAATCCGTACACTTTGTACAATATTCATTAAAAGAATAGCTAACTGAAATTCCCATCAATATTACTTAGATAAACATAAATATATATACAAGGGGGAAAATCTAATCCCAGGATTTTGATGTTAGCAAATGCAGAAATTGGTTGGAAAATTTAAAATTATTTAGATCTTACATTCCATTTAAGAAAAGTAATTAATGCAGAAATGCTATATCAATTACACTCTGATAATCTCTGTCCAATCCTCTGTAAACTAATAATACTTGAAAAATTTAAAATCAAATTGTCTACACCATATAGCTTTAATGTCTCCATGCAATTCATTTTTCAACCATTATAGTTAGTATGTATACAAAAGGAATTTTAACAATGGTGGATAACAGCTATGTATTTCTGAAATATGTTTATAAGTAGTAATTTTTTTTTAATAAGCAGCTTGTGGCTAATTAGCTTTGTGATATAAGATGTTGTACTCTCTCAAATTGCTGTACATCAGTGAACAGGATAAAGAATGCAGAGCAGAGTGATGGAATAAAGCTTATTTTCTTGTGTCAACACAATTCATATGAATGACAGGATAAAAGAAAGCCATGAAGCAGATTGAAATGGTTATTTCTAATGTGTGAAAACAATGTTTGTCACAGTTTCCATTGTGCATACCTGTCTGAGCTGGGTGGAGCTGCAGTAGCAAACATCCAAGCTTGTGAAGACAGTGTTGAAAACCGAAGTTTACTTTGTTTATGGGAGTGCACTTACCACCAGCTCCGATACGAGTATTGTTCATAAATGCAAAAAGTGAGAAAGCAATGGTATCATTGTGTGGAGAAGGGGCTGGCATACTGCTGAAGCCAGAGTTCTGTAATTATAATGGGATAAGCAAGTAGTTTAACTTTCTGAATCAGGATTAAATTATCTGGAAGTCAAGCTATTAAACTGTCGCAAACTTCCATGAAATACCCTGGCAAGCTATGTGATGTCATTTCCAAGCATGTTAATGCCTGGGAGAAGTGTATTTTATGGCTAATATCTCAACACAATGACATCTACAGGCATATTAGGTACCTAGTTCATTAGCATGTTAAATCAATTTCACTGGCTGACAGTATTGATTAGGTTAACTGTCCACATTATGCTGCTAACCTACTTTGGACAACTTAAAAATCTATTATTTGAGTCTCTGATGAATACACCTACAGGTCCATAGCTGTCATGAAGCAAATTAATTACATGTGAAAAGTAAAAGTTTTATACTAAACACAGTGGGGTTTTGTCGCAGTAATCTCCTGCTAAGAGGTCACTGTGTTGGATAAAATGTATACAGGATGTATGGGAATGGCAGTCAATCCTGCAGAGCTGTATACAAAAACGTATCCATGTAATGATAAAATTGCAAATATCCATACCCTAGGCATTGGATGGAAGATTTCATTGGTATGTCCAGTTGATGGTTATTCATTAAGTTTGTATTTCTCAGGGACGGAGAGGTTGGGGCATCAGCTTTAGGTACCTAACTGAAGTCAGGTGGGATGAATCGAGGATACTGTGTAGAACTACAGTAATTTAAGCAACACAGTGAAAAGATAATTGTAGTTTGTGTGTGTATGTGTTTTCACAAGTTAAAATGTATACTCATATATACCACTAATCAAACAAATGCATTTTTATCAGACTCAGCCTTGCATTATGGCCAGCTTTGCATTATGGACAAAAGTCAGTGTCAATATTAAATCAACTTTTAAATGTTTCCTCAGAGCAACTTTGTCAAAGTTAAAGTGTGGTGCTAAGAAAGCACTCAGACTGGACTGAAGGTAAAGAGATTAAGACAGTTATAGTTAAAATACATTTGAGCTTTTGAACAACGATTAATTTTGTGTTAACAGAATTAATACAAAGTTCTGTAATTGAGCGGCCATTAGCATAATGAAAGCATATCAGTGATCTGAGCTAGCAATTGCTTCATATTAAAGTGACAGAGCTAATGAACTGTTTAAGTACTTTTCTTTGCAGATATGATCAGGGTCAAATATGTCCCTGGAAAGAATTCTGGAAAGAATACATTACTTAGATTATATTGCTATCACTTTAAAGTTGCACATCGTTCTCATTCTTTCTTTGGCAATAAGAACTTTAAAAATTCTTACAGTATTACAAAAAATATTACAGAGTATTTTCTGAATTTGATTAGCGCTTCAATAAAAGGTCAAAATACTTTGAATCAAATTCTCTGCTAGTGTAAAGTGGTGTCATAAACTCAAGACAAAAGCCACACGGCTCTGTGTGTTTCCTCATGAATATAGTCTTTCATGATTTTATGTATTCATGGTGAGCTACTAGTGTATTCGTACAGCTCTCACTGCACTGCTGTGGTATAAACAAGTGCTTTCCCAGTCGGAGGTTCTGGGCACACCTCCTGCTCTTCAGCTGTGTGACCTGCTTCTGGCTGCTGCCGTGCCCTGAGAACTCCTCATACTAATGTCAGTCCCACACCTGCAGTAAGGACAGACTTTTTTTTTTTTTAAAAAAAGACAGACAAATAGCTCTCCTTTTAAATATAATGTGTAACATGCAGTATCTGTCACTAAAATGTCAGCTTTTGCCAGTAGCCTACAGTGAAGATGATAACTGAAAGATTAAACCTTTTTTTTTTTTACATAGAATAAGAAGCAGCTGGGATCTATGAAAAAGTTGTGGAAAAATATTTTCTTGATAACAGAAAAAAATATATAAAAAGGACTGTTTTTCGAAGATGACATGAAGCATAAGACCAAAACTAAAATTTTTAATCAAAAATATGCATTTTTCTACCTTTTATATTCTTTACTGGTTTATCCATTTTTCAAGGTGAAAGTCTTCAAATGGTGAATTGGATTCAACTAGTATAAACCAATATAGCTTCACAGACAACTTCACTATTTTCCAGTGTAATAAGGGAATTAAGGAAAACTGGTAGCTGCTAAACATCTGAGCCAACTGTTTCAGGTTTTTCATAAGCCATCTGAGTTATCTAAAGTTGAGGAATTATTTGCAAGATAGATGGATGCCTCTTGGTTTAAAATGTCATGTGACGGAATTGGTGCAACATTCAACTAATTACTTAGTTAGGTCCCTGACATTAGACTAAGGGAAGTTTTTATTTGAAGATTGGATGGTTCATATAATTGTACAAAACACAAAATACAGTAAATGCATACTGGGGGAATTATTTTGTGGAAATATTTGCCTTTCTGCTGTGCAGCTGTAAGCATAATTTCTAGCAGCAGATGAACTGATGTAATGTGATTGATTGCAGGTTTCCTCAAGAGCTGAACATGGGAAAAATCAGTGCTGAAATCATGTGGACTCTGTTTGCCCAGGACATGAAATATGCTCTGGAAGGTAATTAGAACAAACTATTAATTACACTAGTGAGTTCACCAATACTAATTACCACTGCAAATCACACCTGGCATCAGATTTCTGTGGGTGGTAAGAGTTTTCTGACATAACTTGTTTAAGATGTTTCATAGGTTAGTGAAAAAGAAGTATTGTAAAGGAAGAAAATCGTTGCACTGCGACTAGATGAAGTTATCTGTGGAAGAAGGAGATAAAAGAACTGCAACTTGAAATGCTACTTTTTATTACCTAAATCTGAACAAAACCATCAATGTCCAAAGAACCACAGATATGCTTGCTAGAGAGCATTGTAGGCATTCCATATTTTCATAGTAGCTGAAAATTGCTAACTTGCCCATAAGAAACATTTATAGAATGAAGTTATGGAGGAAAACACACACAGATAATTAAACCTTTTTGTGTTCAAAAGGCAAGTTGTACTCGTTCTAGTTCCAACAGAATCAAATGCAGTTTCCTTTTATTCTTTAAGATAGTACTGTGGTTAACCGTAGGTAAAATATACTTTTTTTCTCTATAGCAGATAATCCCCAACTAATAGTTTCAAACCCACTCATTAAAATATGGTTATTGCAGAAAACCAAGAAAAAATACCTGCATGAAACTTTTTTTAAAATATTGAAGAGAAGGAATTAAGAAAATAGTTTTAATTAATGATAGAAATATTGCCAGCCCATATACATGTATTCACACGAACTTTTAGATCATTATTAAAATCATGACTCTTGAAAATAAGTTCATCAAACTCTCCCTAACTAGTATTTATTTTTGCAGAACAAAAAATGGTGGCATTAGCTGAACTTCACTAATTTTCTTTACCTATTAAACAGATTTCAGGTTTAAATGTGAGAGAAATGCAACAGGATATTCGTTTCCATCTGACATTAAGAGTATAGCTAAGATGAATTGGAGACTAAATGGATCAAACCTGAATTTGATCAGTAAACTAGTTTTTTGCATTGTAAGATATGTAATAAAATGCATTCTGTTGGTCTTGTACGTATACAATCTTTACAGAGTTTCTCTCCAGAAAAAAAAAAAAGAAAAAAAAAGAAAAAACAACTGAAAAAAGAAAGTAAAGAAAAAGTATATCAGAAACCAATAGTCAAGCAGTCAGTGCAGTTTATAATCTCATGGTCAATCCCAACATGATGTGAAAGGAATTATAATATAAAGCACTGTTTTTTAAAAACAAAATAAAATAAAAATTTTCTCATCCTTTTATAAAAAATTGTTATTCAGAGAAAGAAAGGATTTATTGTGCTAGCCAATGTTTTTTACTTCCACAGTAGCAGAACTAGCTAATTGTGATGTTTAGGTAAGCAAAACTCACATTGTCTTCAGTCAAGCCTGCTACTAATTACAGAGCAAGTCTGCCAGTGGTGAAAATAAGTATGATGTTGGATTTAAACAACAATGCAACTCAACAGGCATAAAGGATAAAAAAAAAAGGAATATTTGAAGATTAATTTCTGTATTATTTGCTCCAGAATGTCTAACGCGATAATATCAGTGTGGTAGTACTTCGATGATACTGTAGATTTTTATGATGATAAAGAAAGAGAAAAGATGAGTGACTGGAACGGCTATTAATGGAAGAATTATTTTGTTCATCTGCTGTTGTGTTACTTTATTTTGTTAATTATATTATTTGAACATGGAATTTGCACACTAAGCACAGCAGAAGAAAAAGATAGGAAGAAAGGTAGGAATGAGTTACAGGAGTGGTGATTACAATATGTAGAATGACAACAGAAGACATGAGAAATCAAATCTAAGATGTGGGTAGGAGAAGAGATGTTCAAACTAATATTTGAAGGTGATGCTCTATAGTCATGTCAGAGTGAATCGAAAGTACAAGTTTGAGAAAGCTAATGTCAGGCAGGAGATCATTCTTTGAGAGTGATCAATGAAGTCAAAAGCTACTAAGAGGTGAGAAGCATGAAGACCAAATGAAAGCCACTGTTTTGGGTTAGAACATACTCCTGGTTACACTGGTGGGAACAACCTTGTATCTGGAGAGGCTGTAAATCAGGAACAGGTATCAGAAGATGGCTGTTCAGCAACTCAATCTTGTGATTGCACTTAGATAGCTAGCACAGATTAATAAGAATTTCTAATAGCCGTTATATTGTCATGCTGTCATAACTTTGAACGTATAGTTATGCTCTGCACACAAACATCCCTGAGCACCCCAGTGCTTGTAGTGTTTTAGCCATTGAACTATAAACATTCTGTACTGCAACAATATAATTCACGAAAGATAATTCACTGTATTTGCTAAGTAGAGCGTACTGATCACTCAAAAGGCAGCTTCAGATCAAGCCGTGGTTTGTTTCTTGGTTGTAAGGAATAGAACTTCTTGTAAGGAAGCTCTTGAGGAAGAGTTAATTATACAATATATGAAGTGTGGACAGTTGGGCTGGGTCACAAACAAATATTAATGTTAATATCCTAACTCTGGAGAGAGCTATATAGAGGACTCATTAGGAGGCATTTGACTTTATATGTCTATTCCAAACCAGTCCCTGCGTATGGTGTCATCTCTGTGTCACTGTGGATGCTGTCTTTCTGAGAAGAGTAAATGCCATTTTTGTCATTAGAAATTCTAAGTTGCTCCCAGAATCAGTAGTGAAACAGTTCCTGTGTATAAATAATAACTAAAGGAAATTGAAATTAATTATAAATTATTATAAATATACATAATTTCACATTCTATGGTTTCATTCCTAAACAGGAACCTCAATAAGTCTAGTCACAAAGTGTAGATCAGTATGCTGTTTCTCTCTCCAGCTTTGCTGGTTTTTAAATCATTAATTCTTGCCATGGTTATTCTACAAACTGAGTTTGATTCTCCAGTTGTTAATGGCAATAAATTTTTTTGCTTCGAATTCTAGGTGCAAGCTTCGATTAGGAGCAAGCCCTTAAATATGGTCACACTCAATCCTCATGGTTTTAATGGAGTTCGTTAAAATGCATTGCATTCTGCTGTGCCAGTCTCGCCTTCCAAGTTACTAACATAGGCTACCATCTATTCATATGTAGTGTCCAGGGCTGTGATTGCAATCTTTGCCTGATTCAATCTAGTATTAATCTCCTGAAGCAGCATTTTTTGTGTTATGAAGTTGATTCCTTTCTGCATCCAATCAAGAAGCAATGAAATAGTCCAACATCATTTGCAAAAGGATTGCTGATGTGATAAAAAAGATTAAATTAGCTCATCCAAGATCCTGTTTCTGTTTTTTCACACTTTATATATTCCTGAATATGTCCAGCCACTCCCATCAGCTTAAATTCAGGAAATGAGCATGTCATAACTCCATTCTCTAACAGAAGACCAATACTGGAACATCCAGTTCACATTCCTTTTTCCTGAGAGCAGTTCAGAATGGCTGTTCAGACTCCGTCCTCTCACTGTACAGCTGAATTGCCTCCCGTATCTGCTCAGGGGACGGATGGAGCTGCAGCTGCTGCTGGGGAGATTTGCTGCTCTTCAGCAGTGCTGCCACCTCCTTTGCAACTGGGGCCAAGAGGCCCTGTGAGCCAGGCACCAGCCTTGTCTTCTCTCTTGATCCTTGCCTGGGACAGTCTAGCAGGAGGCTGCTGTGGTGGCATGGAGAAGACAGAGGGAACAGCAGCTTCCATAGCAGTGGCCTTTTGCTAGAGAAGAATATAGCGGCTGCATGTCTCTATGAATACCAAAGCAGCGTATTTGTGTGTGGCAGGGTAGATGGCTGCTGTTGGGGGAAACAGCTTGCTTTTTGGGTGAGGGAGAAGAGGACATCCCAAAGCACAGTTCAAGTCTCCACAGCTGCCAAGATCAGGGCTACACTGCACCAAGCTGACATGCCTTGCGCATAAAACTAAAATCTGGTATTGAGTTCATCATTTCATTCTAGATTTTCTTCCATTTTAAATTAATAACAATGTTTAGCCTTTGCATAGTATTAAAAGTTTTTTGCAAACTTTAACAAATTAAGTCCACACCAGTTCTATTTTTTTCTGATCTAAGGAGCTTGGGAGTATTTTCATGTATAGATTTTGCATGGAGAGATATCGCATGTTTCTCTTTGAGAACTGACTTCGTTAGATTTGGCCCTTTTTTTTTCTTCTTTGCAGGTTATTCATGAAACAGTGATTTGCGTGATAGATTATACATTGTTATTTGGTATTTAGTTTACACAAGCATATCTTAGCTTACAGGATGTTAATATTTTTGTACTGTCTGGTCCTCAAATTATTCTGTATTTATGGTACAAACAAATGAGAACAAAGAGAGAATTTCACCAGCAGTGCAAGTGATTTGTGACTGACTTCATATGGTAAGAAATCTTTTCCTTTCCAAGTATGAAGATGTGAAGGTTAAAAGATGATGAAATTAGACACGCAATTACTAAAGTGTCTTTTTTATTCTATGTCCTCAGAAATGTCTTTTTCAGATCTTTTGTATCTCTAACTTTTGAATAGGTCAGATCAAATGTCCAAAGCCATCCAGTCTGTTAGAAAGAGAACGTTCTAATTGCTGTTACTATGATAATCTAATTCTGGTAGTGGCCAAAAGTCAAGACCAGGATCAGGCCAGAAATGAATTAGCTGCTGTGTAAATACAGCAATAGTCTCAATCCTGCAGAGCTAAGATTTTGAAGTGTCAGGCCTTATAAAAATAGAAGAACAAGAAAGTCATTACACCATTTTACGCATTTAACGTAGGTTGGCTTTTTAAGTTTGCTGTTGTCCTCAATACAGCAGATATCATCTTCCTGTTTCTCTGACAGATTCCTCTTTCATGACAGAAACTGATAAAGTGATTTGAAAGAGAAGAGGCAGGTCCAGGAGTTGATGCTGAGCACAGAGACAGCATAAAAAAAAAAAAAAAAAAAGGCTAATGCTGCCCAGAGAAAGGTCACGCCATTTGGTGACAGATTTCAAGTCTATTTGCACTCCAACTTTACAATTTACAAAGTTCCCCTTAAGACAGAATATAGCCTTGGCTTAGAGAGAGACTACAGAGCAGATTTGGGGAGGTGGGGCTGAGGTTATGGAAGGGAGAATAGGGCAGCATCTGCCAGAATGCAGGGTTTCATCAGGATATCAAAATATGAAACCTTTTTGCTTTAGTGAATCTCATTCTGTATTCACACATTTCAACAAATGTATTCCATCCTTGTTTTTGCAGAGACCTGAGGCATAAAAAGTCATATGTAGTCTCATGGGGGATTCAGAGAGACTGTAAAGGCAAAGACAAGGAGATTCTGGTTGGGGTTAATAATAAACTTTCCTTTGGCAGATAATCAATAAGATTGAATGTGACATTATTGGAGGAGGAGGGGAGTTAGAAATGTTCTTTGGTCAGCATAACAGCCAATGATGTTAATAACAGCAGCTACATACTGTATGTACTGGAGGGCTGAGCTTTGTGAGTATGAGAATCCAGCTGAGTACCTATCGTGCAACACAGAGATCCCTAGGCTTGCCTAAAAAGCACATATCAAATGGCACTATTTTATTGAAATTAATTAGACCCGCTAATTAAGACAGACAAAGTGGACAGTACTGTTCCCAGGAGCTAAGTTAATATTTCTTCATGGCATCATATTGTGCTGTATCAACGTGTCATCTTACTTGGAACACCTCGGAGATCTCTAGTATGGCACGACCTTGCACTTGGGGGCATGCCCACTATATCATTTGGTCATTCCCTAACCCATTTTCTTTGATTTTACATACTGAATCATAATCAGAACAATAAATACTACTGAGTGTTTATACTGCAGTACAAATCTACAGTAATCTTAATATTTTAAAGCTCCTTTATGTCTGATTGCAGGTGTATTCATGGTGCCAGATGTTACTAGAAAAAATGTAGTGCATCAGTGAATGCCTGACTTCATTATTTAGTCTTAAAGTTGTCACTCAATAATACCAGTGTATACTGCCCCATATATTTAATAATGAAAGCTCTGGCCTTATTTAATCTTCTTTTAACCAGTGAATATTAATCTTGTTCTGAAACATTGTTATTAGCTCTTACCCAGGCAGTGACTGATTGTAAAACATTTGTGTATAAACTTTTCTAGTGTTGCCTAACTGGGAGCAAGACGATTTTGCTCGTCAACATATACTACCACTACCAAGCTAGATAGGTTATTAGACTATAAATGATGCTTTAAATGAACCCTACATTGATTAATAATTAGGGGTTATCTATAGCTCACATGGCCCTGTCCTTTCTGCAAACAGATGAGTTGAGTATGCAAGTAAGGGAGAAGTGTTCTGTTCAGCTGAAGGGGCTATATATCACCTATAGGAGCAGGAAGAGAGCTCTGCCTTCCTGCTACCAAGGATCCTCTGTAGTTTATTAGGTATCTCAGCCCAGAAGAATAATTTGCCTTTTCTTTCTTCTTGTCCTTGATTACTGTTCTTCACCAGTAAGATAATACAACTTCATTGCAACTGTTGTGGTTTAACCCTAGCCAGCAACTAAATACCATGCAGCCACTCGCTCACACCCCCCCTCTGGTAGACTCACATTTTTACAAAAACTAGAGTTATGTCTTCTGTCTGAAATGATTTTATGGCTGGGGGGAAAAAAAAAATCAAGCAAAATTGTGACTTTGTCCCCACAGAAAGTCACTTAAAGGACCTGCATTTTTTAGTGCAGTTCTGCCTCTGCTGGTTGGAGAAAAGGTTCATCCTTTTCCTCCAACAGGACATTCCCCTAACGCAGTCATGTAGTCCAGCAGCTAGGGCTTGAATTTCCCTGTCCTATTTCTTGAGGGGTTTATTCCCCTTATCTCTGTCAGAGTGGAGCTGCATAATGCCCACACAGTAGGAGTGGAACCTAGCTGCTTCATCTCTTCATGAATTCTGTGAGATAACCACCCTGTGAATCCACTTATATTTTGGATTTCTTTCCTTTTAGAAGCAGTAACCAATGACAGCTTTTTTAAAACAAAATCTTTTTCTTTATCAACTAGAATAAAACATTTGAGTAAAAGAAAGTTTAAAATAACAAGCAACCTGCATGCTATTTTTAGTCCTGTCTATTCTTAAACTTCACACTAAGACACGTCGTAAAAGCTTTCCTCATACAGCAAACAACTGTTGTTCTCCGAGCCTCTGTTTTATTAAGTTGAAGACTCAGTCTTTTACTTTCAGGACTTTTCCACATATGGAGATTCTCTAGTGTCTTTTTTCTCCTATAGATACACAGGTAAATTTCCCCTTACAGACAAGCGCTTTAGTTCTAAACTAAACATTTGATACTGGTCCCAGCACCCCCAGGAGAATAGGATAAATCCACTAAAACTGCTTGCTTCTACATTATCTTTTAATAAGCCTTAAGTGCAATTTGCTGGATAACAATTGGAGAACACCTTTGTGGTTTTGCCTTTGCTTCTGCTTTACAGGCAGATCCAGATAGAACACAGGTAATTATTAAAGCGCAGCCTCACATTTATCTTGCTGCCTGATTATTCCTGTTTTGTACTTCATTCTACTAATTGCTTATAAAATGCTACCATGCCTATTTGGTAGTGTTTTATGCTCACTTTGCGGTCTTCTGACAAGCCAAAGAGCAGAGAATCAAGTCTAGATCTTTCCTTCATGGAAAGATACATTTTTTAAAAATGAAGCAAAAAGTAAATGTAAGTAACCTGTCATAAAAATAACATTGAAGATGCAAAGCTGAGTATTCAGCAGTTAAGACCCAATACAATGAAGACTGCCTTTATTACCTTTATTCTCTTTTTCCTCTTAGATTCAAGCATTGCAATATAGCATTTAATTATGTGATAACATTTTCCGAGAAGCAGTGGTTTCCAAGAAGCATGTATATTCTTTTTTATTTTGCTATTTTTATACATATTAGAGATTTATGAAAGCCAAACTCAATGTAAACTGGATTCATATACCAGCATTACTTTTCCTCTTTTATTACTTTCTGATTATGCGATTACTTTGAACAAATGTGGAAACTTCAGTATGAAGTATTTGAAACTTCCATCGTATTCTTCAGAACCAGGGCTTTAATCATCATCATAGATGCCATATCAGATAGGATGGAGCATTTCTTCTGTTCCATTCATAGCTTGCATTTCCTTAGGCTTTCCATGGTCAATTCATGTACAAAGCAAGAATTCCACTAACAGTAAAAAAGCACAATTCAGATTATTTCAGTCCTTGGAAGGCAGTGCTTATTTCCTTCTGTAATCAATAGTAGGCTGTGTATGTCCAAAGACAGAATTTTGTCTCTGAGTGTTTGTTCTTTGAATATTATTGATCTGTTTAGCTTTCATGGTACATAGATTTCACTCTGATGTGATATTGAAGGGTAAAAGCTATACTGAGGTTGATCTTACTAAATTATTTGCTGTACTGACATTTTTCTTTGTCTTCGTTGCAAGCAGGACAGAGCAAGTTTATGCTTAATCAAACTGCGTATTTTGCATCTTGAGTTGTCCTGTTGGTGATATACCCATCCACTTTCTGGAACTTTTCTGGAAGTATTTGGCTGTGAAGTAGTAATTAATTGATGAGACTAACATGCTAAATTTTCAATGAGGAGTCAAAAAAGCAACTCAGTAATGTTAAGATATCAAAGTTAATTTCCCTAAAGTAATTTGAAATGTTTAGGCTGTATAACACAGTAGGTAAAAAATGGCAAATGGAAAGTTTTGTAGTAGAAAATAGGGTTGTTTGCAGCAGATTCACACATCTTTTACGATATTACATGTTGCATCCCTTAGTATGTAATATTGGTGTTTGATGCCCTTGAAGTTCCCATGAGCAGTTTACCTCTCCCAGAAAGTAATGTACAGCTCTGCCTTTTCAGATGCTAAGTGGGTGGCCTTGAACTCAGTTGTACCTGCTGTGAAACGTGAAGCAAAGCAGAGCACTCTGAGCAAACGGCCTCTCGCTTTGAGAGCTCCTCCTTGAATATAAAGGGCAGCTTTTAAAGTGCACTGCATTAAGTCAAGGATTGATTAGCTCACTTCCACTGCAGGCAAGAAGACAAAAAAGAACAGTAAATCCATTTTTTCTCACAATTCAGAATGAGACAGTCTGCCTTCCTTCCCTGGTCTCTGTTCAGTGAGGAATAGGACTCTCTGGTTAAGAAATCTTTGAACACGAGATCTACACTGCCTTTCATAATTTATGTATGTTCCCTTAGTAAATTCACTTGATCTCCCTATACCTCAGTTTCTCATTTGTAAAATGTGAATATAATCACCTCATAGAGATGTTCAAGGTGTAATCCATTATGTTTGTGAAGTGTTCAAAGATATTTTGATGAAAATTTCCAAGCAAATGCAGAGAAAAGATTGAATATGTAGAAGTCTTTTATGAAAGACACAATTTATTTTTAAAAAGATAATTAGAGGGGGGTTTAGTTGTAAATCTATTGTAAGTGCAATCCAAAAAAGGAGGTAATGACAGAAGTTTTTCAGTTTTCAGTTTACTATATTTATCTTGACACAAAGAGCCCTTTCAGAAAGACCAGTAGTATTTCACATTATCAAAATCAATGTAAATTATACATAATTATCAATTAGTTGTGCCCTGCTCTGTATTTCAGTTAATAACCAGTGACTTCCATTGCCTTTAGCAAAGTACAAGAACCCTGGGATGAGATGTCTAGTAGAATGTAATGTTTCCTTCTAAATCGGTTATGAACGTTGTTTAAGTTTACATTTTTCTTCATTTGTGGCCTGATCCAGTATGTTACATTCCATTAGAGTCTTCCAGTTCATTTCAGCGGTACAGAGATTAAGTCTAGAGCACTATAAGCATACTACCCACATTAAAAGAGGCAATGGCACAGCAACCAACTTCTGTACTGTAGGGAATCCCAAACCACAGGTGCATCATACTGGTGTAACGTTTCCACAGTGATTCAGAGGGAGGAATACCAATTCGTACGCAATCAATATCGTTCCTCACAGGACTTCCTTAAGAGCTTTTCTTCCACTAGCCATGCTCAGTTTGTGCCATGCATACACTTCCCAATTATACGACTGAAAGTTTGGAAATAGCTTTTCTGAAACAGCAGTTCTGAAAGAAACAGACAAAATATGCAGCTGGTAGTCTCTAGAATGATTGGTAAGTAATTACTGCAAATCATATGGAATTATGTCACAATGGTTACAAATAGCATCTGATGTTTGATGGGAAATTTTGCAGTTAATCCAAACACAATTCCCTTGTGGTTAGTCTCAATCATTTCCATTTTAATAAGCTGTAGTACAACAGCATGTATGTAACTGTCAAACCAACTAATTGTGATATAATTAATTTGCTACACATAAATATTCTTTGTAGTAGTTATTCGTCTCTGAAACATTACCTTTAAAGCCTGGAAACTGGACAGGGTTTTTTTGTTAGAAATTCATATGTATTCATGTATATCTAGTCAATTTGTTCATTTTTACAGAAAAATTTCCTTCCTGCAGTTCTTTTTCGTAAGGATTCGAAATATTCTTTAAAACCACCTCATTAGAATCCTTCAAGCAGTTTAACTGTATGTTGTTACAAAAAACAGTGGCTAGGAAACTGCTGTAGAAAAAAAAAAAATGCTTTCTGCTTTTGTACCCAAATAATGCAAAATTAGAGTTGAACAAAATATCAGATTGATTACCTGAATATTTATAATGTTCATCTTTATAAAGGTTGTTAGATTACCCTTTTTTTCCTTTTTTTAGCTACTAATACTTATCAAAAATTACATGGATACTCAGAATGATGTTATTGCCTCAAAAAGAAAGAAGGATCCTGTAGTGAACAGGATTCTATTCCAGTTTGTAAAATGGCATTATGTCTTTAGTGTCATGTAGATGTTTCTGCTTGAAGTCATCATTATGACTTTATTGACAAAATACTATGACACTACAAACATCAGACCAAAACATAATAGTTTCTTTTTGTTTGCTGCCTTAAGAAAATCATCTCAGCTTTCTTTAGCAATTGCTGGGAAAATCAGCCAGAAATCAAACATGATTCCAAAGTATTGCTGTTTGGTCACAGGCCTGTGAGGAAAGTACGTTGGATTATAGTCCTTCCTACAATGTCTCTTTATACATTTTTCTGTAAAAGAACGATTGTCTGCAACTGGATTATTTGCTAGGTACATTGTCACCAGGTAAGTGGCTGACTTCATCACACACCAAACACATTTGCATATATTATTGCATTCCATTTACTAGTCTTTTTAAAAAAATCTCTCCTCTTTCTTGGTTACACGAACAGCACCTGAACAGCAGATTTATTTCTTTTTCTCAGTGCTTTTGCTTACTGGAAGTCTTCTTAAAGGTGTTACTGTAATTGTAATTTGTACAACTGAGGTGGAACAACTCTTTATACAGTTTTCATTGTAGTTGCAGGTACAACGTCTGTTACCGCAAACCTGTGGAAAGCATATGTGCATTAGAGCATTACCCCTAAGGAGATGTTAAAAAAACCCCACAGTGTAATCAATACTGTAAAAAAGATGCTCTTATTGGAACTGCGATAGTTAAAAGTAGCTAATGTGCCCATACACACAGATTACAGTTTACAGATTTTACGGTTTACAGAAATCTTATCAGTATTTTTTCATTGATTCATGATACAGTAATATAGAATAATGTGTCATTATCACTAATGGGAACTGCAAATGTCCTTGTGATGAAACTCAGCAGATTAACAGATGTTTATAAAAATATGCTGCACTACAAGGAACGTTTCATAAAAGTAGCAGCACAAAAAAAGATTAATAATATTAGGTTTACTATACTGGAGATTCCGTTTATCTAGAATCAATTATGGGAAAGGTCTAGTATTTCCATCATAATCTCTGCTGAGCACATTTGCACAGCATACAATTGGCAGGTTTAGTTCAATGCTGACTCAGTATTATAATAATTTTGCAAAGCAAGAGTGGACTTTTTTAGAAAGAGTTGTATTGTGCAGCTACTACATCTGTCTTCCAGAAAGTCCAAAATGGATATATCTGTATAGGAAAATACAGTGCCAGCTTTCCTTCCAGGAAAAAAGACAGATCTCCAAATTGCATACATATATCCTGTGTTGTCTCACATTTGCATTAACTTGTGCAAGTTTTTCAGAAATTAAGAAAGAAATCCATGGGTCTTAATCTAAATTTAGAATGCCTACAGTGATGTTCCTGTGCTTTCTAACTGAAATCCATGGTTACTGTGGATAAACCCATCTAATATCATCAGTTAAAATTGTCATGGGCTGACTGATATGGGCATCTGCTTTCTCTGTTCATTGGTTTATATAAACTGAAGAGGTAATATGCATGGATACAAAATGACTTTGTAGATCATGTGAAGTATTTTCTGATGTTCTCATAGGTTAATATTAGGAATTAGCTACTTATATGTAGCTACAAGTAATATCCTAGGAGACTCTTTTGAAATATTCTTTCCAAGGTATAACAGCCTGAAGTAAAAAACTCAATTATTCATGAATGACTTTTGTGCTCATTTCTAATGTGTTATAATTTAGATCTTAACTTAAAAGAGGAAATATAAATGAATGGTATTGTATAAGTCGTACCCTCCTGGACAAGTTTGCCCATCATTAGCAGCAGCTCATTTCTAAAATTGAAATAAGCATTTGTTTGGTTTGTGATACTATAGCAAACATTCTTAAGTTGCATTGTATAATCTAATAACCTATTAATGCAACACTTGAATGAAAAAATGCTATTCATTTCAGAAATTCCACTCTATTGGGATTCAGTATAAGACAGATTATTCTTAATAATGACTTGAGCACTAGATGTGCAGTGAATTTGATAGCAATAAGATAATTGTTCTCAGTCAAAGGCTGGTATCACTCTTAAGAACTACCTTTTATTGAGCAAATGTTTGGTCATCTAGCTGTCTACAATAATAGCTTGTGGAAAAGCTCCTACCAGAATAAAAAAGTAAGATTCCTCAGCTGTGTAGAAAGTAAGAACCATGAGAGTATGCATACATCTTATACATCTTTCTCTCTGTGGTTCTGTCTAAGGCTAGTAACCAATGATACTATGCTAGGGAGAATTTGTAATACCCTCAAGTAGCAATTGGGCAAGAACAAATGCAATATTTAGACAGAAACTGATTTACTGATTTTTCTGGAGTGTCATGAAAAGGCACTGAAGGTGAAAATGCTAACACAATGCTAAAAAGGCAATAAAAGCTCACAGGGGCACTTCATAAGCAGATTCCACAAAACTTAGTAACTCACTGCATAATAATATGCTTCTGAAACACTTATTTCTTGTATGGCATGGTGATATTACTAGAATGCTGATTTGGCATAATAATAAAACTAAAAATTTCCTGTTAATGTACCTGGTCAGATCTGAAAAATCCAGAATGTGTATTTCACAGTGCATTTGCTCTGACAGAGAACTGAGTGCTATATTCATGTGTGTGTATGACAGAGGATGGGATGCTCCCGCTGTTACGTAAAATCAGGTTCACATCCAAATATATATGAAAAATTTGTGTAATGCTATGTTATGATGCAAGCAGAAGTAAGGAGCAAAAAGGAGGTTTGAATGAGGTGAGTTCTTAACACATACTATTTACACAAGAACATCATTCCTGCCGAGCATCTGTATTAGATCACTTTTTAAGGGAGCTGGGAAAAGAGGTTAGTCTTTTGCTTAAGGAAGAATGTGCAAGTGACATGACACCTCAAACAGATGAGATCTGTGGAAATTTTAGGAAGCTGTGAGCAATAAGTGAAGGAAGGATTACTCTGCCCAAGATTTGTGGATCCGTGGTTTCCTGCTGTGGGAGAAGGAAATGAAAGATTTGAGCAAGGACTAAGAGCCCGATAGCTAATGGAGTGAAACAGTGGAGCTGTCCGGGGCCTGAAGTGGCTGGGTGAGAAAGACTTGTGGATAAGCTAAAATAAGGATCATAATCCTGGAAGAAAGATGGACATTTGTTCCAAATGACATCATTCTTTAAAAATGCAGAAAGTGGTTACAGGTGGCTCCATGACTCGTGCCATCCATGATAATTTGCGTATCCATTATGTTGAAAACAGGAGGACACTGGGAAGGTGGAGAAGCCCATCTGAAAAACTTCAAAAACACCTTATTAAACCAGCTTTTCTACTTGTGCCATGTATAAATCAGAGGGCTGTAGAGCTGCGGCGTTGTCTCCTCTTTCTTAACTATATGTGATAAATGCAGCCCATTTACTAATGCAGGTGTCACAGATTCATATAGGACTGACATTTATAGTTGTTACTTTGTTTGGCTACTACACAGCTATAGTTGTCTTTTCTAACTTGACACCTGACACAGCTTCTTAACCATTTTGTAACAACCAAAGAAGCATCTAAAGAATAGGAAGTCAGCAAGTTTGTGGGTTTTCCTCACTGCAGTGAAGAGAGTTGAAAAGCTTAACTTGTGGTCTGGTCTTTATTTTGTTTTGTTTTCCTGAAGGGTACTCAGAACCTGAAGATTGAAATTGCGGATACTACTACCTCTAAAAAAATCAAACCAATTGTGCTTTAAAATGCAAGTACTGTATTATTATGTCACTGGTGCATTGAGGCACAAGCATGTTATTTGCTGTTAGAATGTTATTAAATGCTTTTATTTCAACTCATTCCATTACAGAACATGAAAAGCAGCGGTTATGCAAAAGCACAGATTATATGAATTTGCACTTCAAAGTGAAATGGTTTTATAATGAGTATGTGCGAGAACTCTCTGCTTTCAAGGATGCAGTACCTGAATACTCTCTGTAAGTAGTGTATAGGGAAGTGTCCCATGAGTTTAGGCTTGGTGTAAGGTTTATTTTGGTCAAATATTTATGCTCAAGTTTGTGCAAGATCTCAAGGTGCATAGCACTGACAACTCTTTACTTTTCGCACTTTCGCCTCTTTAATCTTCATTCTATCAAATGTAATAGTCCAGGTATCAAAAGTGTTATTAGCTATTTCATAGGACTCTTTATCCAACTGCTGTAACTGCAGCTCTTCATAGATGACAAAATATTTTGGTCAGAAAATGCCTGAGGAAGCTACGAAATGTGGGAACAGCAGCAGTATTAGATATTGGATAAAGATACAATGCTAATGGGATATACTACTGAAATTACTCTTACTGCATTGGGTTAATATTCAGCTGCTGTTTTCATTTTCGTCTTTCCTCCCGCAATTGGTACATTCAATCTTGTCCTTTTATGTGAGCCATCCTTAATCTCATCCTTAATCTTCTGCAAGTCTGCTGATTTTCCGATGGTTTGGGGCCTGTTATTGCTTTACATTTTTCTTTTAAATAAAAAAGCTGATGTTTTATTAAAGCAAAGTTTTCTCCAAGTTGTTTCACATACAAATAAAAAATAAATGTTAACAAAGAACCAATAATGATAAAAGACACATTCTAAAATTAAAAAAAATTGTGCAGAATATGATCCCCTGCAAAACATGGACACATTTCTCTGATGGCTACTGCTAATTTTACATCACTGGGGTAGACCAGTTTAGAGTATTGTGAAACTGAAGCCTGAAAGACATTTTGGTAGCCACAGTGTCTTTTGTGACAAAAATTTTTCTAGGATGATAGACTTTTTAACAGCTAGAACAGATATGAAGACACAAGATGCCAAACTGCTGGGTGGTATGGCATCTCTCCTCTCAGGATCTTTATGAAATGTACTTACTTTATTTTACAAAATTGTTTTTAATTTTCAGGTGGTTTGAACCATTTGTCATTCAGTGGCTGGATGAAAATGAGGATGTCTCAATGGAATTTCTTCATGGAGCACTAGAAAGAGACAAAAAAGATGGGGTGAGCCTTTACTTTTTAAAGAAAAGAATAAAGAAAGTATGAAGACAGTTATTTAGTATTGCAAAACCAGAAGTACATTTGGTCCCACGGTATCCTTCTTAGACTTCACAAGATACGCGGTCAGTAACAGTTTTTGGAAGATAACCCTATGGGCAAATTCCTGCTCTAATTCCATCTGCCTAAATTCCCCATATGGTTTCACTAAAGTCTGATATGATACTGATGTCATGAAAGAGAATTTTGGTTTTATTTTTAAGAGGTTTGAAAGTAATAGAAATGTGAAAAGCCACATTTCTCAGTATTATCAGTGAGACTTTTTTTTTCAAATTTATTTTTTGTTTATTACTTTTTATGACTCTAGGAAGAATTTCATGTGTAAGAAAATCAGTTAATACAGTTTTGATCTCTGAACAAGTTAACTCATTTGAATGTTTCTCTCTAGTTTCAGCAAACATCAGATCATGCCCTCTTTTCTTGTTCTGTGGTTGATGTCTTCACACAGCTCAATCAAAGCTTTGAGATTATTAGGAAACTGGAGTGTCCTAATCCAGAAGCACTATCTCATTTAATGAGAAGATTTGCGAAGGTAAATTAAAATCGATGCATCTCAACTAAGTTTCAGAGAGTGACATTGTGTTGCCACGTACTTAAAAGCAAATCCCAATGTTGTTTAAAATCAATCTCTTGTATTTTTGACCGGGATCCTTAGAAAGACACGCTGTCTGTGTCTTAAGACTGTGTTTCATCTACTTTGTCAAAATAATTTACCAGTTTGAGAAGTTCTATCCTCTCTGAGATTTCATATTTATATATGTTATACAATCTATTATTATTCTAGCTAAGCACTGATTTCAATTCCATTAATGAAGCAATTCAGTGAAATGCAATTATCTAATTAGTCAGTGCAAGGGAAGGAAAAATTCAGGGTATGGCAATAAAGTATTGCTGGTTGAAGCCCTGAGGTGGTAGTTCTTATTCATCTGCTGTTTGATAAACTCAACTTTGTTAGGCCAGCTTTCTATTTGGATTGTAACATTTCTTCACAAGCTTTAGGTTTCTATTACAGCCCTGATGGCTTTAAAAAAGTTTGCATTTACATTTATTCCTGTTCTTCAATTGCAACAGTTTTCCATTTGCAAAGTTCCTATTTACATGATTATTGTAAGGCAAGCTCATTATTGCCAGGCTTTAAACGGTGCTCCCTTGGTCTTATTTTTCCATTATCTTTTTAATCTATGCATTGTCACCCTAGAAGATTTTTTGAGCTTGTTACTGTTCCATTAAGTATGTAGCACGTTGCAAGGAGTAGAGCTCTCAATGCTTCTCAAAAACTGTATGACTAAAATTAAAGTATCTCTGCTATCGAAGATTACATTCCATTAAAACAATCCACCATCTGTTGTGCAGGGATTGGAAAATGTGCTCACATGATTGTTTATGTTATATCTAAAAAAATACTATATACTAAATGTGTAAGCACCTGTAAAATCTATAATTTATATAAACCTCCTTTTTTGTGTTTTTTTTATTATTTTTGTTTTACATGATGAAATTTACCACTTAAAAGATTCTTCTCCTCTCCTAGACTATCAACAAAGTTCTTCTTCAGTATGCTGTAATTATTTCAAATTACTTCAGCTCATATTGTGATAAAGAAAACGTGGTGAGTAAAAAGCTCTGTTTTGTTTCTGCCTCAGAAATTACCTTTAAATGACTTACTGTACTTTTTGAAAATGTAATCACTTTTGTGTATGAGAAGAAGCATGAAGGGAGGAAGGGATTTTTGTTTTGCTTTGTTTTTTAGTAAGGTCAGCATGTTTTCATAGCTGCTTACATTGCTGTGTAAAAGCTGGAATAGGTGGCATTAGCTAAGAATCCTAGTTAATAATTTCAGTATTAAAGTAGAAAAAAACTTACAAGATAGCCAGAAACACTCACTGGATAACAGCCTTATACAATGGTGAATATGGTGAATATATCTTCATCTTTTTTTCCAAACAGAAGAAAATATTTTTGTTTGCGTTTTCATTTTGCATTCGCTTGCTTCTTTTTATCAATTTATCATGAGAAAGTTTATAAGATCATTGTTCCCTGTGCAGGGAGTGTGTGCAGACTTTTCTGCTACTACCAGTCACTCTCTGTGCTTTATCCACGCAGCAGTGAGAAGAAAATCATGTGCTATTTTGTTGCCTTACTGCTTACAAAGGACTCCCTGATGAAGGACCAGAAATAAAGGGGTTATGGACACTAAAGATGTGGTTAAGCAAATCAAGACATTATCAATAGCTTAACATGACCAAGGAAAACTGTTCTTGTAAACTGACTTTTCAGTATCACTGATATTCAATCAAAGCTAGTACTCCCAAGGCAGGCAACGTTTAGTGCTATGTCTGCTATATTTAGTAGTATGTATCAATCTACAGTTAGATAAATAACTGCAGCACCATCCTCATACTATTCATGTTTAAAAGTACAGCCCTTATATAGCTTATACACAGATTTCAGCTATATTTGTCACATCCCTGCGCATGGCTCGAGGACACACTCATTCTTGCCAGTGCTCTCTGTAGTGTGAGACAGTGTCATAATCTAGAGGTCACCAACATATACACAATAATAGAATTCAGGAAGACATCTATTGCAGCTAAATATCAATTATTGGTGGTTCTTCTTATGAGCAATATTACAAAAGACTAAACTTACTAATTTTTCAGGCCACAGATATATTTGCTAGGAGAGACTTATACCATTCTGTTCCTTTTACACAATTTTGACTAAAATAGAATTAATAAATAAAAATACCAAACTCAAAACTTTATTATTAAGTAGAAGTTTTATATACAAGTTTTTATAGAGAAGTGACTTTTATTTATATAGATGTGTCATGTCTCAGATTTAACTTTCCACTCCACATATTTTCAACTTCGAAGCCCTTTGCATGCAGTGAACACATTGAAAAGACTCACCTTAGTAGATATCTACACATCTTTCTTCTGGCAGAACTAAATCTTTTCAGCATCTGAAAAGGGTAAAAGTACCAGGCCAAGTTTGGCAATCATTGTGTAAGAAGAATCTGTCTTATAGCTGTAGAAACACTAGGAAACATGCCAGTTTAGACTAGACTAGACTAGACTAGACTCTTTCAGCTGGAAGGGACCTACAACAATCATCTAGTCCAACTGCCTGACCAATTCAGGGCTGACCAAAAGTTAAAGCACGTTGTTAAGGGCATTGTCCATATGCCTCTTAAACACTGACAGGCTTGGGGGATCGACCACCTCTCTGGCAAGCCTGTTCCAGTGTTTGACCACCCTCTCAGTAGTGCCAGTGTTTGACCACCCTCTCGGTAAAGGAATGCTTCCTAACATTAAGCCTGAACCGCCCCTGACGCAGCTTTGAACCATTCCCATGCATCCTGTCACTGGATACCAGTTGATATATGATAGATAAGCACACCACATTGCCAGTTTTTTTCCCCATAATCTAGCAGGATGTAAATCTTCATGCATTTTTAACTTTACAGGTACACCTTCTGTATATTCCTTACTTCTCTCCCCTCCAGGGCAAATACAGAGCTGAAAACAACACAACACTCTCTCCCCAGTATGAAGGAGTGAATGCATTACACATCATCTACTTTAACGTTAATCAGGCCAAACCAAGCTTCATCTAAAATAATCTGTCTCTGTATTTGACCCAATATGAGCCATAACTATTCTAAAAATTTAATGTAAGAAATAATTTTGTAGCTATGTTTTTCCATTTCTTTCAATTTAATGCTAATATGAAAAAAAGCTTACTGCTTTCTAGACGAAATGAGTTTTAATACATAGTGTTGAGTCATCAAGTCAAACTATTTGTGTAGGTTTTTGGCCTGTCCAATGGGATTTTTTTAATTGTTGGAGTGATTGATTTCTGAAGTCACCCTGGTATGCCAATCTTTACTAAAGCTTTAGATGGAATTAATCTCATTATGATATAAAGTATTATATCAAATGCCTTTGGGGGACATAACTTATTTTTAACAGAAGCTACCTTTTTGAAATACATACTTTTAGCTTAATAAAAGACCATTTGATCTGATGATCTCTATTATATTAGAAGTCCATCTTCTGCATTAGAGTTGATAGAAGAGATTAAAACAAATACTTTTTATTATTAAAGTTAGATTTTGGCATTCTTTTTCAAGTCAATACTTCTAATATTTTTATTAAACACTATAAAATGTGCACATAAATTGTTCAAATAAAAGCATACCAAAGGTGCTTTTCATAAAGACATGTATCTAATGTAAAAACATCTTCTTATCTTCCACCTCCTGTCAGGGTTTACAAACAAACCTGGTTTAAAACCACTTGCCACTCACTTTTATGTGTTGTTACATCTGGCTGTCTGATTCCTGTAAATTGCTGCAAAGAGTATTCTGAAAGACAAGATGATAATGAAATAATCAGATGAGAATGTTTTTAAGCTCCGGTTCTGTTGTTTACTGACAGCAATAGAAATTTTTCCATTGAGGCTTAGGCTCTGAAAGAGCAACCTTAGCTAGCCTCAAAGGAAACCTTGAAAACTGCCTTAGTATGAAGTATTTATCTCATAGCTTCAGTATATTGCCAAAGGCGTTTGCACTTGTTTTGAACGAAAGAACCAAGATGTTATATTCAGCTACTTATTCCCTCATCAGAAATCATAATAATTGATTTGTGATATTGCAGGTAATTTCCAGAATAATGAATGTGTCAGAAGAGAGGAGATAGCACAGGAGAGGAGGACACAGTCTTAGTGATCATAAATTAATAGAAGGTAGATAAACAAATAGAAGAAGTGGGGTTTGTGGATTTTTCAAGAGACAGGAAGAGAGGCGATATTTCAACCATTATCAAAGCCAGCTGTCTTTTGTAGGAGGCCAAATAGCATGCTTTACTGGGAAGCAGTAATGTAAGTATTAAGAAGACAGATCAAATTTCTTTTTTTTCCTTCAGTTGAGGATGCTGACACCAAATTCCTTTGAGAGTAATGTAGAACTAATGAAGCTAAATTATGTTATTGATCTTTTGAATACCAAAATCTAATCCCACCATGTTTCAGCACTACATTGGAACATGTTGTTAACTAGAAAGGTTCAAATGAGTATCAATCACTGTAATCATTCCATCACCTTCTTGTTTTCTGAAAAAAGTATACGTGTTTTATTGAAATGCATTACTTCAGTGTCTAAATTAGTCCAATCATGCACTAGAACACACTGACCTTGGCCAACCAAGGCTACTCTTTTAGCAAGTATTGTTTTATTGCTTCCCACGCACCATATCAAACTAGCATATAATGTAATCTGAGTACACAAAATCCTAGTAATAGATCCTTTCTTCAATAAGTTTGTAATAAGCTGCTTAATTTTATCCATGTTTTACTTTTTACTTTATATTTATCCAGCAATTGCTGTCTTTTACACTGTGGCTGTGTGTTCTGCCTTAAAGAAATGAGCTTAAACAGCAATATTTTTAGACTAAAATAATATGTTTACAAAATTCTATTGCCTAATTCATTCACCAACTTTTCAAGCAATGCAAAGTGTACATTTCTGAAATATTATTCTTTTATTAACAGAACTGCCTGTTGATTTATTAAAATACTTAAACATCAGCCATTATCTGGGTTACAGTGCTGTCACAGTTTTCTGCAAAGACTGGCTCTAGAAAGCAATCTGGCATTCCCTTTCCCCCAGTCTATTTTCACTCCCAAAGTACTTTGATCATTATTGTGTCTACTCTCAAAGAGACGGTAATGTACTACTTGCATTAATCCACTAGATGTAATCGTATTAAATATGACTAGCAACTACATGGGATAGAAGGTTCAAGACGTGAAATACTGGGCTCTGAAAACTGCCCCGCTGGTTGGGAGAAGGTGTTCAGTTTCCTGTGGGGCAACACTGTCTTAAGGGCATAATGGGCAGTGGCTGGGGGGGTTTGCTGACTGGGCAAAGAGGAGTGTGAATTAAAGAAGGAAGGGGAGGCAGCAGTGGTCAGGAACCTGAGATCCTCCTCTAAAAAACACAATTGCATGAATGTAGGGCTGCTGAAGAACTGGTTTTCAGCCCAGAGGCTGTGAATACACATATTCATACATAAAAGGAACAAAACATGCACATTCTCAATTTGGTGCTCTCTTTATAGCCCTGTATCTTGATGAACAACATTCAACAATTAAGAGTCCAGCTTGAGAAAATGTTTGAGTCCATGGGAGGAAAGGAGGTGAGTCATATTTGTTTCCTGGTTCATTCAAAGTTCCTTAGAGATCATTAGCATCATGTTTTCAACCTTGTCACAGCCTTCGCCTCTGCTTACGAAGAAAATCAAAATGTTTTAAAAAAAAAAAGTCCACAAGAACTATTTAATGTCCTGACAATACTAGAAAGATCTAACACTGTTTCACAGAAACATGCTAATGATCTGTAAAGTTCAGCTAGCACTGGGTGTTTTGTGTTGTAATCTGTAGTGCCAGCTTTATTTTAATGTTTGTATTGGATTATACTTTGCTTTTTTTATGTATTGGTACGTTTTGCCTGTATCTGAAAATTTTGTAGAATACGTGCTTTGTGCTTTGTCTGTAATGTGTCATGTCTTTGTCTAATGCCTTTGACTTGCAATCCACTGAGCAGAAGAAAGAAGGAGAGAGATTCTCTTATGAGGTTTGTGATAGTAAGCATCTTTTATTATTCCTGACCATATTTTCTAAGGCTAAGAACAGTCACATTTCCTACTAATTTCCATTGATGCATTTGTGTAATTCCCTATGATCTAAAGTCAAAAAGAGCTATGCTTGGGCATTCAGTTGACACTCTAAATTGAAAAGTTTTACCACGCAAGTAGTGTAAAGTCTTTCAGAATTTCTAAAAAATCTATAAAACATTTTTTAAGTGCACTTTTCAGTAGCTGAGGGCCTGCTTGTATTCAGGATTTGATACCATTTCACCAAAAGCTGCTACTCAACAGTCTAGAACTAAGGCCTAGCCTTACCTTCTTTTATATTTCAGAAGACTTAAAAGTACCTGAAGTCCTGTCAACAGTAAAAGGACATAAACATGTGCTTCAATACTTTACTGATTGTAGTCTTTGACTGTTTTGAAAAGGTAATGAAGAAATGAACATCTTTTCAAACTACAGAATCCTGTCTTCTTGTTAAAAAGCAATGTTTAGATCATGAATATACCACCCTTATTCTCCGTAGCTGGCTTTAAAAAAGAAGTTACACATACATCAGCTTTTTCTTTTTGAGATTCTTGTTTGATAGTTTCACAAAACTTTGATCTAATGTAACCACACTATAGAGAGAATTGGAAAATACATTATTTCATATTTCCACATCTACAGTGGGACGCTGCAGAGGTAAGATAGTCCCCTGTGTCATGCAGTGAATAACACTTTCCAAATGAACCTACAGATTAACTCCATGGTGAGGAGGTTTCGTTGAGCTAGTAATAGCTTCTTGAAGCTGCCATGGCAAAAATACTTTCTGCTCCAGAGAACATGAAATAAACTTCTGCAGCCTTGTCGTCATTGAAAATTTCATATCAAACTTTAAAAATACGTATTTATCATCCAGACATGGCTATGTTTTTTCTGGTTACTATTAATGCCCTTTCACTCTCCAAATATTACAAATAATCTTGTCTTCCATGCTGTTATGTTCTGTGCAAAGTACTTTTGTATTAAGGTCTTGGATCCAATCCTACATGTTGAATATCATGAATCATAAAAACATCTAAGTTTCCATAAATCCTGATGAAGACAAGGGCAGAAGAAAGCTGAGAAGCACTTTAAGTCTGTATCTATCAAATTATTTTCAAATCAGAATATTTTCTTGAATCTCCAAAATGTTCCATTTTACTCAAGAAAATATTCGTTTCCCTTTTGCTCCCAATAGCTTATATAATAAAAAAAACCCCTAAAAAAATAATTAGGGTTTTTCATAGCAGTTTTTTTTCAAAATCTCTTATCACTTCTTATCCTTATTGCTTTCCCTTTTGATGTTTATGAGGATGAATTATTAAGGGTGTTACAGTATCAAAACAATATTTCCTACAAATGTGGTGCAACATGCAATCCTTGGAAAGAATTCGGAGATATTTTTCTAAAATCCCTTTGTTAGGTACCTTAAGTGCATCTCTGATTCATGGTCTAAGAAAAAAAGATCTAAAAAATACATTCAAAGTTTTTTTTTTTCCTCATTAGGGGAATTTCTTGAAGAAAAGTACATTCATGTTCAATTTTTTGTCACCCATATCAGAGTGCCCCTAAAATGTTTGTCCTCAAACTGGAATACTTATTCCCCTAGCTATTTCAAGAGCATAAACGCTAATGGCCAGTTTGCCTTATTGAACTGGTACTTATAAGAAACAAAGCCAGCAATAAAATCTGTAAGCAGTTTCCTTGCAGGGAGAAAATAGTCTAGTGTTTTGCTTGTGGAGGGCATAAAAAGTCAGGTGATCTTCAGCGGAATAATGAGACCTATTTCAGTTGAAGCAAAACTAATTCTGAGAAAAATTAAATGCTGTTAATCTCCTCAGTGTCACATTGTGAGCAGTATGTCTTTCAAACTACGCAGTCAGAATACCACAACCAAGCAGCAGTCCCTATGTTCACAGTAGGCCTATTGCATGTTGCGGCGCAGGGAGATCTATAAATAGAGAAAAAACTGGGCTCTCAGCGCTCCTGCCATTAAAATATAATAGTCTGAACAATATGAGTTTCTTTATTAACTCTCCTCTTCTGCTGTAGCCAAGCAGGAAGGGTACCTAAAAAATTATATAAGTGAGATCAGTCTGCTGTAATAGAGAGTAGTAAAGTGGAATCCAACCCACTGTCTTTTTTTTTTAAATTAAGTCCAAAATCATGGGAACAGATTATCATAATGTAGAATTTTTGTTTAGTTCCTGTTTATTTCATCCAAAAGGAGTGCATATATTTGCACTAAATCATTTTTTCATGTCTTACAAGTTGGAAGCTGATAAAAGGAAACAAAAATGTTAATGCTTGTGTTGCGTTTCACCAGATGGCAGAACATGGCAGAAATGAGTTACAGCAATTAGGATCAAAAAAAAGGTGGAAAGGAAAAGCAGGTTGTTTATGTACAACGCTATTACATTGACTGTAGGCCGCACCTCGAATCCTGTGTTCAGTTTTGGGCCCCTCACTACAAGAAGGACACTGAGGTGCTGGAGCGGGTCCAGAGAAGAGGCAACAAAGCTGGTGAAGGGTCTAGAGAACAAGTCTTATGAGGAGCGGCTGAGGGAACTGGGGCTGTTTAGCCTGGAGAAGAGGAGGCTGAGGGGAGACCTCATCACGCTCTACAACTACCTGAAAGGAGGTTGTAGCGAGGTGGGGGTCGGTCTCTTCTCCCAAGTAACTAGCGATAGGACGAGAGGAAATGGCCTCAAGTTGCGCCAAGGGAGGTTTAGACTGGACATTAGGAAAAACTTCTTTACTGAAAGAGTGGTCAGGCCTTGGAACAGGCTGCCCAGGGAAGTGGTGGAGTCACCATCCCTGCAAGTATTTAAAAGACGTGTAGATGAGGCGCTTAGGGACATGGTTTAGTGGGTATGGTGGTGTTGGGTTGATGGTTGGACTCAATGATCTTAGAGGTCTTTTCCAACCTTAATGATTCTATGATTCTAAATCGTATTTCCTCTCAGGGAAATTCAGTTCCAACTTTACATGTAATGCTTAGGAATTCCTGTAGGAATCTATATGTGGTCCTAAAGACTTTGGTGGGATAACAGAGGCCTAGACTTAAGCAGAATAGTTCTGAAGTGTCCATCTTTAAATCTGTTAATTCAGAGGCCTAAGTATTTAGAGCAGTGGCAGCCAAACATCTCAAAATGGGATTCACTGTATCTAGATCGTGGGGCGGGGCGGGGGGAAGGAAGGATGATGTCTGTCAGAGACAAAAAGAACCACTAAAGGGACGGATCTGATAAACACCTGTATATTCCCTAGATGTACATACAATGTGCAAAACTATTTTCTGAGCGAAGTAACCAGGTGGTCCCATTAGGAAACTATAAGCAATTAGACCTGTGAAATTGCAGACAAATGGAATTCCGATTAAAAAGGTTCCCTTTAACTCATGCAAAAGTAATTTGCATCTCTGTAGTTTTCTATAGAAACACTACCAATTAACAAGATTATGTCCATACTAGCACACATTAAATTACAGCATGGAATAGCTCAATCTAACACATTATATTGAAAGCAGCCAAATTCATCAGATCTTTAACTCTTTTCCAAGGCTTGTATGTATAAAAAAATTCACAGTTTTAGACAGGCAGCATTTGGAAACGATGTTCAAATATTTCTTATTTCTTATTTTTTCAGCTGTTCAGCAAAAGTATTCTCTGCTTTTGATAAGCATTCAGAAAAACTCAAACCTCTAATTATCTATTTAATAATCCATAATTAACAGATCTTATGAAGTGTGCCAACAAATATATGAGTATGTTCTGTTGTGGGTAAAAATTAACTCTATTATTTAAGAAGATGGTAAAATAACAGAAATATTTAGGAACCTGAGAAAGCCAAGCAAATGAAGAATTGGTAGAAAAGTATGATTTAAACATTAACAGGTTAATAACATTTTCACTACCAAAATAAGTTTGCTCTTTAAAAAAATCCGGAGTTTGACACCCGAGCAACCTACAGTTTATTTTAAGACCAGCCCACACCTGCTGTGAACTGTAAATGGAACCCAAGAAGCTAAGGGGTAAATGGTCTTTTCTCTCTTTCGATTCTTGAATTAGATATGGCACATTAATTACATTCATCTTTTTTTCCCCCAACAATAATCTGCTCAGTTAGGGCTTTTTTTCTTTTATTTTCCTGAAAAATTGCTCAGGCATGGTTTTTTTTTCCTTCTTCATCAAACTCTATGGAGCAGATGAGACTCAAGGCAAAAAAGAAAAGTCCCCCATACTGTAGATACTTCATTTTCATGTCTGTATATCCCTATGTGACATCTTCTCAGATGCTGATGAGCATTGCCTTTTGCCTCACTTTCATGCTTTCCTTCTGGTTGATTGCAAAGTAGGGTAACACTAGGGCTAGGTTAGCCCTGTAATTCTTCATTTAATCACATCTGGGTGGCTGAGACTTCTGCAGCTGAGCGTGTTTGTATCTATTTACTTAAACTGCTACTAGCAGCAACTAGTATGAAGAATTACAGATTGCATTTACCTGAATTCTTACACACTTCCCTTCCCATAATAACTCTGCACTATCCAGAAACAGATTGGCTCATGAAACAGAGATGGTTATTTTTATCATTATTCCCTTGCTAGTAAATAATCTCAGCCAAGTCAAGAATGCTGAGGACTTCTCTTGGTCACTGGAAAGCCTTAGATAAATGAATTAATCTCTCCATCACTGATTTGCCTCACTGGGAAACTTACCTCCTTCACATAGTGATTTTGAGAGCTATGTGTTACTGCCTCAAGTAGTGAGTGTTGTGATGTCAACCTGCATAAGTCTTGCAGCTTGTTAACTTCATTAAGCCAAACTATTTGCACAGTGCTATAGTGCATTTCCCACACAATACTTTCCTGAGAACAAGAAAACCTGGTATAAAATGCATTTGCAGGAGTTGTTCAAACCATTGCTGAAATAATAGATCCTTCCAAAGCACAAATAAAATTCCTTTTTGAGCTTGTTGTTGCAAAACTGTGATATTTTTGCACAATGTAGTCATGTTGTGAACTACAGCCTTTTAGAATATTTAAGAGTAAGACAGTAACCCTTCCTACTTCCACTGAAATTTTTTTTTCTAAAGGTTTTGTTTTTTAAGTAAGGCATCATAGCTGAACATATTTTTCCTATTAAAAAGTCAGTGGATTAATTTATGCATAAAAGACAAGTTATACAGAATATAATCCACAATAGTTAGTGTGTGTGATGTGCTGATTTACCTTATCTCCACTGCACAAGGCCATCCTAAAACCATCTTTACCAGCTGTGAAGTCGCCCCAGAATTTCATAGTACAGAACCATCATAATAGTTCCCATCTTAGCTGTACCATATCAGAAAAAAAAGCAGGTCATGGCTGTGGTGTATTTGGATGATGCCAGTCAAGGGCTGATGCCTTTGGACCCTCTGATTTGCCCTGGGAACTCACTAGCACATAGAGGGGAAGTGGAAAAATAAATGAAAAGTGCACATTTTAGTCCTGGTGAGACACTCAAATTGCCATATTTTCCAGTAGTTAAACGAAAATAACAATAGCAATAAAAATTTTGCTGACATATTCTTAGTCACCACATCACCAGGTGTCTAGCACCTGGATGGTCAGCCCGCATACCTCTTTGTATTCCCCTCCTCCTTATGACACTGCATTAATGAGCACGAGCATGCGTATACGCAAGGCTGGATGTCCTGCCCAATGCCTCCAGCTGTGCACACACAAACTTGTTCATGCAATTTGTGAGCACAAAGCCCTCTAAAACGTCTAGCACTTGCATGCACCTTTCTATGATGTGTGTTATGTCCACAATCTGATATTAGTATTTAATCCAATTTTGGAGAAACTAAGTCCAATTCCAGGTGAATTTAGCAAAAATATTGTGTTTTCTGGTTATCACAACAACCTCTGTTAGAAAGTAACTACATTGGCCTCTTTAACAAGATGATTCTCTGGTTTGTGCATGATCTGGTAAGAAATTTTGAGTCTTATGCCTGCCTGGTATTTTTGTGCTTTCTCTGATATGTACCACGTTCAGTGTGAATGCTTGTGTGTTCAGTATTTGTTAAATGTTAATATTCCAGTGGTCTTAAATCTGTGTTCTGTATGTTTCCCACCAAAGGAGGGAGTATAATTCCCTAGTGAAATGCATTTCCTGGAAAAATCTTTGCCTTTGTTAGTAAACTCTATCTTTGTTAACTAATATAGACATTTCAGTAAAATTAGCTTTTTTTATCCCTGCTTTTCATGTGAAGGAAAATAATCACTTTAAGTGTATGACCTGTCAGAGTGTATCTGCCAGGGAAACTACTAAGACATGAAGTGGAGAAGCCACAGAACTTCTCTCAATGCAAAGTAATTAAAAACTAAATCAGTAAGTAGTCACAGTGTTAAAATATAAGCTTCTCAGTTTAGAAAAGTGTTACACATCACTGAGTATCTTCTAAGGGATGTATGGTAATTCCCCTTGTCACCTATTTCAGATTTTTGTCAAAAACTGTAATGAAAATCTTGGATTTTTCTATGCTTTTAAAGCACACACAACTTCTAAGGAGAAAAAGGATGGTGTAAGATCAGAACACAGTAATCTTTGAGGGTGTTTCAGAGTTTGTTTTTTCTTTGCTTTGCCTTAGAGTCCCTGTGTCTCATGTAAGTTATCCAACGTGCTGTGACAGCTTCCCCTTGTCGCTGAAGTGTGATTAAAAGAGCTGACCTACTGCACCATAGTACTCTGAAGCATCAAATGAAGGATAAGCACTAAACACTACTCGTGCAGTTGGAAGATATGAAAGCGCAAATAGAGACAGACCTGATTATGTATTCTAAATGCGCAATTTCCCGTGTCAGAAGATCTGTGTCTGACCTTACTGCAGAACAGAGCCCAGAATTTGAGGATTATCATTGAAAATCATTCCCCAACATTGTGATATAAATAGCTGAAAGTCCTGGAACATCAGCTATTAATTCACATTCAGCTGTTGATCCTGATGATCATCAATCATATCCCACAACGGACTGTAACTATTTTTCCTAAATGCTAAAAGCTCAAGGAGACAAAAAGTCAATTTTTTTTTTTAATTTGAAAAAGAATGCATAGCAAATAAACAAGGTGCTGATCAATATCAAGAGTACCTTTTTTATTAAATATCTATGCATGGATCCCCATCCCTGTAAATGTAAAACTGTATTTCTCCCCTGTATTCTCTTTTTTCCTATGTTTAGAAAACCTGTATCAGAGGTACAGGAGCTGTTCTCCCTGTGCATCAGAATGTGTTGCACTGTGCTTGAATTATGTATGTCCTAAAGGCTTTTAGAAACAGAACTACTGAAACTCAATAGATTCCCTTCCCTCATACTATATCAGTAGAAGCAGCATGGATAGTCTTCAAGCCATCTTTCCCAGTGCTGGCTGTTCTACTTTTATGCTGCATTAACGGGAATATGGAAACATCTTCCACACAAATCACAAAAAAGTTACCGATGATGGTGAAATGTACAAAAAAAAATTAAAAGACAAAAACATCTGCAGTATTATTAACACAAACACTACATTCTCATGCATCCTTCTCTTGGGATGCCTTGTGAATACCGTTTGCCTGATAATGGTAGTTCTATTCTTGTGACTGCCAACACGATTTGCACCATCCCATAGAAAGCCATTGTTTGATGGCACAGTTTTGATTTCTAACGATGTAATTCTTCGCTATTACAATCAAATATTTTCCTTTAAATGGTAATTGGATTTTTAGGCCTACTAAAGCAATCCTGTGTTGTTAGAGGTGTTTCCACATTTGGTTGTCCATGGTGCCGTGTATCATTGCACATAATTCCTAATTCGTTAATTGCAATGGAAAACCCAAAACCAAGTAAAATATAACATTACTTATCTCTTTGCAGTTGGATCCTGAAGCTAGTGTTGTTCTCAAAGAACTTCAGGTGAAACTTAGCAACGTATTGGATGAACTCAGCGTAATGTATGCTGCAAGGTAACAAACCTATTTTACTGCAAACCTCAGAGAAATATTCCTGTTCAAAAATCTGCCTTGTCTGGGTGGTTGTTTGGATGTCCTGAGGTACAGCTTGCTTCTGCCCTGATGAAGTGGTGTGCATTTGTGTGTGTGTATGTGTTTAGACTCTGAAACATATAGCAATAACCTCACTGTAAAGAAAACTGAAAATGGTCTGTGGGCATGAACGTGTTACAGAGGTGAGGCTGATGACTTTTGTTCTGCTTTTTGGAAAACAAAAATTGCTGCTTTGTTCTTGCCAGGTGCCGTGTTAAACTTCTCTCTCTGACCATGTTTATGTTACTTCTTGAGACTGACAGCTTTTTCCAAGTGGCCTGCTTCAACCAGGCATGTCTGCCTGTGTTTAGCCTGCTTCAAATGGTCACTGTGAATGGCTTTCTTGGGTCATTTGCTTGCCTGTGGCTCTGCAAAAAATGTCTACTGAGCCTTACTCTCAAAATCTTACATTAATCGGAGTGCACACTGCAGTCTTGAATGAGTATGGCGCTGTGCCAGCAGTGCCTGTGCTATAAGAAGCTGCAAGTTATTTTTGCTTCAAATTAGAAAGGAATCTAAGAAAGAGGGATTAGTGCTGTAGTGGTATTCATTAAGCAAAGTCTGCAGTTGCTTATTTAATTCATCGATGAACAATCTGGGTGGATAGTGTTCACTTTTTCTCAGTGTGCTTAATTTGTCATATTGTCTTGCTTTATTTTTGCTCCCAGGCCCTGGTTCTCTTATTATTGACAGTGAATATTATTTCTTTCTGAATATGCCGACTAGGTTTCTGCCAAAGAAAGCCCAGGAATAGTTCAATCTAGGGTATGCTCCAGATAGCTAGAACAGTTTATTGCTGGGGTTTGTGAAGTTAACAACGTTAGAAAGATGGCTAATGTCAAGAAAAGCCAATGCAGTATTTTGGCTTTTATTGGAGGGACTGGTCCCAAGGATTTACATGAGCAGCTTCAATAGCAGCTTCATGGTGATTTTACCTAGGGCTTTGAAGTGTGTAGGTAAGTACACATCCAAGTGTACTTGGAAAAGTTTCCAATTTTTCCAGTGTTTTCACATGGAAATTTGTGTTCTTCTTTTATGATTAGCCACGTAGCTGGAACAGCTTACTGCCTAATTACAATGGGTTTTTTCCCTCATAATAAATTCTCCTTCACTTTCCTCAAGTTAATCTTTGCCATTTTTCTTTTCACATTAGTAGGCCTGGTATATTTATGGCCTCGGTTTTGCATTTCTGTTCATAAACTAATCCTAAACCAATTCAATTCCTCATAAATCAATTCATAAGCCAAATTACCATGTGTGCGGAGCCTTATTCTGCCTCTGAACTGTTGTCTCTGATTAACTGCTGTTCTGCATTGTTTAAGTATATTGACCGAAGACTGTATCACATCAATGACACTACAAGTCTGTCAGACACGTTGCTCAACCAGATCAGTTAGGAAACAGAACAGTTTTCAGAAAAGCTGAACAGATACAACTTGAGGAGCAAGAATTTGTTCACGCTCACCTTGAAGTGGAAAAAGATTCCTTCCAGGAGGAAGAGTCTAACTATTTCTTAGTGGGGTTTTTTTGTTTTTGTTTTTTTTTTTGCGAAAGAATATTTTAAACAGTCCAAATGTTTTAGCTCTGTCTAGTTGCAAAGAAATAAGCAAAGCTTTTGATGGCACTGACTCTGTGTGAAACCTGGGAAAAAGTCAAATTGAGCCACAGGACAAAATCAGTAGAAGTTTTCTATTTGGACTCAAGAAGAAAGTTCATATTAACCATCAAGAGAAAAATAATTTATAGTCGCCTGTTCCTGTTGTCCTTTCACACCAAAAATAAAATCTTGAGAAGTTGTTGCTAGCTGGGAGTCAATCATACCCTAAACTACAGATTCTGAAACATCTATTGCTTTCAGAAAATAATTAGTTGGGCATGAAAAGCATAATGACAGAACGGAAACAAGGGGGGGGGGAATCAAAACAGTACATGAATTAGTTACGTAAGCTATAATCCTTAGGAAGAGTTATTTTCAGTCTGTAACACCTGCAGTATCTTGCGTTTGTGAACTTTCCATCTTTGCAGAAAAGATTTAAATCTTGTTGAAGAACCTGATGCAAAATGATGTGTTGTTTTCTATCCTAGAATTCTTTCATTCTCTTTTTTTGGTTTGTTTTTTTTTTTTTTAATCCTGTAGTTTCCAATTTATTATTGAAGATTGTGTAAGACAAATGAGCAATGAACTGAACCAAATGAGAGGAAATGGGAATGCAGCAGCCAATAAGAACAGTGCGGCCATTGATGCCGAGATTGTGCTTCGGCCTCTCATGGATTTCCTGGACAAAACGTAAGTGTGGCAGATTAGGAACTGGATGCTACAGTCAGGCATACTTGGTTTTACCCTGAAGCATCATTAATACCTAGAAACACTCTGTAGTGTTTTTAATATTTGTAGTATTCACATGTGTGCAGAATACTATGCTTAAAGTGTTAACTTATACTAAGCAATTTCTATGTAAGCTACATATTTGCCTTGTCGTGTTTGGAGTCATTACAAAGGAGCTAGCGTATGTCTCTCCTCCACAAGCTGTGGTATAAAGAAGATTGTACTGAACAAGAACAAAAGTAAATTCCCTATACTGAAATTGTCTGGCATTTGTTCTAGGCTGGCACCCAGTGTCCCCCTGCTTATTAATATGCACTTCTGTGTCCCCAAAAACCTGGTCACCATTTGAAGATTTACAGAGCAGCTTGATTTTTTTCAGTCAGTAAAAAGCTAAATTTTGAAATAGTCCTGCAAACTCACTCTGGGCCCTGAAAGTAAGGGTATCTTGTCTTCTCATCATCCAGCAGAGACAGGATCAGCTGTTCTGAAAGGCCATGTGCAGCACAGGCACATCTATCAGCACCTCACTGTCCTTGGTCATGTCATTACTGGTACTTGTGAAACACCAGTGGCCTTTTACTGGAAGTGACTGTGAGAACAAGCAGCACGACGCTGATCCCATGCTTCAGGTCTCCAGTCACACATACATGAGTTACGTACCCTTGAACCTTTTGGTTCCTTATGCCTATTTCTCGGAGCCAGACATTTTCAAAGTGAAGGTGGAAAAGGTGTGCTGAGGGAGAATCTTAAGGGAGAGGCATAACCAGGAGGAAGTGGCTGGGCAGGACTGGGGTTAAGGCTGGAGCTGTGCTGAGAAGGTACGAGGAAGAGGCTGAGCCAGGCAGAGAGCAGGCTCAGGGAAGCCTGTGGCTTCCAGAAGCCATTATGCTTGATGCAGAGCCCTTGTTTGCAGGATGCCTGCTATGCCTGTCTTGCAAAGCCCCTGTCTGGAAAGTTTAAGAGGCAGCAGAATAGGTTCAGTTTTTCCAGCATCCTCTGGGGTCTGTTTCCTCCCAGCTCTGCCCTCTTTCTCATCCCTGGACAAACATTTTCAGCCCTGACCAACCCCCACAGATTCTTTCCCCATTAAACAGAACATAGTCTGGGGAGTGCCAAGGAGCCTTTCTTTGTCTTCTGCATTGTCAAGTTGTACAGATCACGTTACTCCACACTACACTGTATGATTATCTGGTGTTACTGGTGGTGGCCTGCAGTCCCAAATGAAACTTCTTCAGGGTCATGGATCTCCATGAAGGTTTGTTTTTATGCTTTTGACAAACTGCTGTGCATCTGTGATCAGTAAGACTCTATTTTGAAGTTAGTGACTGGAGGTGCAGAATACTTCTCTGGGCTTCTGATGTTGGGACTAGTAAGACCCAAGTCAAAGGCTGATATAAAGAATTGATTTATAGCTGCCTTTTCTTTATACAGGGCATTACTTCACATTCTTATTGTTTCTAAAAATGGGACTGATGGGCTTGCTATCCTAGAAACATGACTAGAATCACCACTCCCAAATGTACATATGCATAGCCAAAGTCTAAAAGTCATTGGTATAAAGGATGGGGGAGGGAATTGAAGGGGATTTTGGTTTTTCTTTGGGGGTTTAATTTTGCTAGGTTTCATTTTTTGAGGGCTTTGCCGATTACATGAATTTCAATGACAGCTGGCAATGGGCAAATACTTATTTAATGTACTTGATAAGATTTGACTATTTTTGCAACACTGTCAAGTGCAGTGCCTGGATTCCTAGCCTGGAAAAAATTTTTAGCTGCTTTGTCTATATGTCAGCCTTTTATTTGTAGCAATCTACCTAGTCCTATGTGTTAAGTTACAAGAGGGGTATGTGTTGCTTTCAAGCAGTATGGTTTTAAATTTTAATTATCTTTAAGACGTTTACTCCTAACACAAGTCTTGAAGAAAAGCCAAAAGTGTTTATACACTTACAAGTGCTATCCTAAGCTCATCATTTAAAAAACTGGGTAAGCTGACTTTTGCCGGTCAAGTTCGATTCCAAATTGCCATTTCTCAAAGCCGTCTTCATAGCTTCTTTGAGATTTAATTGAATAATGACATAATGGAAGTAAAAATTGGTTTTAAATTACTGTCCAAATAGAAAATATTCCTCACCACAGGAATGTTAAATGAATTTTAGCAGATGTTAAACCCGTGCACAGAAAATAAAGATGTGAAATTAAAAAAAAAAAACCACTGCTAGGAAGTATCACCTTTCTTACAAATATATATTTATAATAGGATTATAAACGTCATATTAATATGGTTTGGGTTTTAGTTATTTCTTAATTACACTTTTATTTATGTGCTTACTAAAAGTAGTAAAAGATGCTAGAAATATTAATTGGCATATTTATGATGTGATATGTATGATGACTTTACAATAATCTTTTTTTACATTAATAGATTAGACATAATTCTGTAATTTGTGTGATATTATTTTGAAATATTTTTTCCTGTGCCTGAAAACTGCAGCACTTTATTCATGACGCTACTTATTCATGATGATACATACAAGGTGGCTTATGAATATACTCTTAAATAAAGAAAAAAATCTATCTAAGTATATAGATCCTCCAAAAATTTAATTTTACCGTTAGTAATAGATAGTATGATTGCACAGATATGCCAGTATATAGAAATAAATGCTTCCAAATGGTATCCCTGAATTTGCATTAGCTATCAACACCTAGTTCTACATCACAGTAGAAATATAAGACAACAAGGGAGATGTTTGGTTTTTATTTTAAAGACATAAACAAATTACATACCAAAACTTTAATTTAGGCGCTTTGAGAGTGCTAAATTTTATCATCCATCAAACTTTATAAGTCATCATCATTTTGCATTTTTGATAAATATATATCAATAATATATTAAGCAATAAGTTGGATAGTGGCGATTTACACGATTTTGTAATCTGCAATTCTTTTTTTTTACCAAAAATATCTACTGATAATATTGCAAAATAACTCGGCCATTGAGAAATCCTTACTGGTAGAGAAAAGCTAAACCATAATGGCCATTAATCTGAGCATATACTGATACAGCACCTCTGAAGTTTTAATGCTAGTTTTGGAGACTGGTTTGTGTTTTGTTTTATTCCAGTTTAAGTGTCTCTGCGAAAATCTGTGAGAAGACAGTTCTGAAACGGGTTTTAAAAGAGCTATGGAAGTTAGTCTTGAACAAAATAGAAAAACAAATTGTGCTTCCACCACTGACGGACCAAACCGTAAGTGTCCTAGCAGTAGTTCACACCCGTTATAGAGGATTGTAATAATGTGCTTAATCAGGTGTTTGCCAAGGGGTCTGATACTATCCTTTTCTGTACCTTGACCAGAAGGAACCATATATTGACTGTATGCAGTATGTTGCTCTCTAGTGTTTCAAAGTAGTGTAGCTAGGTTGCTTTTCTGTAGCTGGTGAGGAAGACCTTGCTCTTTCATATACTGCCTGCCCCAACTCGGAGCAGTTTTTATGAATGCAGTATAAAAAAAAGCCGAATCACTGACTTTGTAGTGTGTTTTCATATAAGGGCTTTTAAGTTTGATTTCTCTTGACTTCATCATGCATGGTAGCACCAAGAGTGTTCCTTGCCCTTCCCAGTTGCACCAGGAATTCAATCCCTTCCATTTTTGCAGCTCCCAGAAAGCCAGGAATGTTCCATCCCATTCTCCAGTCCTGCCTGCTGTGCCATTCCTCATCTTGAGGCAGCACTTAACATCAGGAAGCTTAAGTCAATTTTAGCTCTAAAATTTTTGGCTATTTTAATAGCAGACTTGACAGGCAGGACTGCATTTACAGCCTGACAAGAAGAGGGAAAGAAACTATAAGTTAATACAGAAAGTAGTGCTGCTACACACAAGACCAGTGTGGGTGATGGCCTGACATGAATCCTGAATGGTGACAGAGCTAAGGGCACCGGTAAAATGTGATTCTGTCTAAGGATGGAAGAAAAAAAGCCTGGCTTGGAGTGCCTTTTTTTAATTGCTTTTTGCTTTTTTGAGGGACTGGGATAACATAAGTGTTAATTCTTCTCATTTTCAATCTTGTCTAGAATAAATTCACCATCTTTATTACAAGCTAATCATGACATTGCCATAGTGTGCCTTTGGGCAACTTTACTGTATACATCCTATGATATCAGTTAAGCTGCTAAAAATCTATTGGTCAGTGTCCATACATTAAAGGAATATCATTAAATCATATTATAATATATTAAAGATACATGAAAGAATATTGCTGGAGAGACAAGAGGAAATCTAACAGAACATTTATAAATGGTGTTAAGGTAGTAATGAAATAACCTGAGCAATTAAAAATTCTAGACTAGAGCTGATCACAAGATCATAGCCAGGACTCCATTCACTGAATTTGTTCATATTTACTGTAATGCTCTTGTTTACTATGCATAATTAGAAACAGCCTCTCTTTCAATGAGTGACTGTGTCAAATTTATATTTCTGAGATTTTTAATTTGCTTTTCAAACGTTTTGGTGCAAATTTTATCTGCAAATACATAAGTAGCATTTAAATTGGGTAACTGCATTAGGAGCATTTGTTAGCTTTATGCAAGATCACTTGTTACACTCTGAATCATAGAACAGCATGGTTCAGAGTTAAGGCGTTTTTCTGTTGCTTTTTTTAATTGGTTGCCAAGAATACAGAATTACCTGTCAAAGACTTAGTAAGCCCTCTTGGACAATAGCACAATATGTTTCAATACAGAATTACCTGTCAAAGACTTAGTAAGCCCTCTTGGACAATAGCACAATATGTTTCAATTAGTTAGGATAGTAAAACATTTGTTGAAACATTTGCCCCCAAGAGTTTGAATGTAGACCTTTATTTAAAAAAACCCAAGATTTTAGTCTTTCAACCATAGTGAAAATAACCTTTGACTGCCAACTGAACACAGATTTCAGTTCATCTGCCTGAATCTGCAAGCATCTCTGTTGTCCTTACTGATGCTCAGAAATCACACCAAGCAATAAGCTGTGACATTGATGTCATAGCCCATTTCAAAAAAGCTTATTCTGATCGTTAGTTTAGCAAGTTGATACTTCATTAAGCTATGGGTGTACATCTGGAATGCAAAACTTCCACATTTCAGGCAGAGCACAGAAAGGGTGGTAAAGAAGCAGAGACAAGGAGCCCACCTTCCCCCTCACCCAGAATGAAGTGTCTTCTGGATGGACGTTAGATTAGTTAGTGGCCAAAGGTAAGAAGGCTTCTGTTTATCAGCCAGTTACTGATTAAAGGCAGAGACTGTGCCTATCATTCAAGACTAAGATCATTTTAAATGGTGACAACTGGGATTTCCACAAGCGTTTTGCCCCCATTCTTCATAGAACAAACAACCCTTGCTTCTCCACACACACTTAAGAAACATGAGCCCCTGACTAGAAATCATCTGCAGCATATTTTTTTCCAAATTTTGCTCAGCATTTGTATAGTAAAAGATACAATATCTTAAATATATAGTCTGTAAAGATTAAGGAACATGAAAAATAGGTACAAAGATTACTGGATTAGGCTTTCAGAGTGCTTGCAGTATCACATGTGTATGCTACACTTCACCAACTGTTGGGTTTTACTAGTGGTAGCCTCTATATAAAGTGTCCCAGTTGGCAGGCATGGTGAAAGGTGTATACCTAGGTGCATTTATTTTGCTACTTCTGTTTACTTTTGAACACACAATTAAACAAAATCAATGAAAAGTAGGGTACTGTAAGAGAGATGTTTCCCTTTTGTAGCCTTGAATATTACTTTCTCTGTGAGGGTGACAGGCAGAGACATTCAGAAGCAGAGTTTATTTTCTAATTTTCATATTTATCTTACCATTCTCACTATTAATAAATAATGAAAATTTAAGCTGCAGTTGCAGTTGCAATCTTTTGCAATTGAACCGTACAGAAGCAAAATTATTTCTGGAAACTGAAACCTTTTGGAACAGAAGGACTAGTGAAAAATTGTTCTGTATTGTGCTATGTAAATTGGACTGACTTCCCCCCCCCCCCCCCCCCCCGAAATCCAGACATTCAGAACTTGTGAACTGCCAAGTAACTGCACTAGTAATTGTATTTCTTGGAGTAATTGTGACAAAATTACATTGTGAGCATGGAATTATAGTAGGATTCTTTTGTCTAAGACAAACATGTAGGCATTGGCCTTTGGTATCATGCCAGGATTTGGCTATTGTAAAATATTGGTTTAACTTCATAGCACTTTGGTATCTTTTCTTAAAAAAATGGCTTTGGCTTAACAAGTACACTGTTATGCTATGTGTTACTCAACTGAGGATTTCACTGTAGACAGTTAAGCTTTTGCAGGTTCCTCAGGGCTGCTCACTTTCCGATTATGGTTATTTATATTAGCATAGCACCTGAGAGCTATGCTTATGGACAAATATCTTGTTGACATGCTGTATAAGAACAACCCCAGCCTTAGCTTAAAAATATTAAATACAAAATGAGATAGCAGACAGAAGCACATGAAACCACTGTCAACAGAACATGCAATATTTGTATCAAGTATCGGATACTGGAGGGAATCATGCTGCAGGCATTCAACTACTTGGCCTTATCAACTGAATGAAAATAGGTCTCATGTAATTGAAAGTTTCATTTAGCTTTGCAAAACAGTAACTTTGGCTAATGTCCTAGCAGAAAATAAGATCATGTTGACATAAAAAGCAAATATGCTGTAGTGAGTCTGTTTCCTGAATTTTCAATGTGATTACAGGGGCCCCAGATGATATTCAGTGCAGCCAAAGATCTTGGACAACTGTCAAAACTCAAGGTAATGGAGCCAAATGAAGCTGTGAATGGCTTGCTTTAATGAAGAAAATAGTTGAAATATTAGTGACTGTGAGGCCAAGCCTCATGCCTCATTCTTGTGCTTATTTACTATAATAAGATTGAATATGGCAGTAATTATTCATAGGTGAGTAATGATTTTACAGTCTCATCAAAACCAAATTAAGAATAAAAGACTGTATGCTTATATGGTAAAGTGATCACTAGATGGGTCAAGAAGATGTCATTCCTATATTGCACAACTAGGCCTTATAAGCATTAAATATCACAAAAAAAAAAAAAGATGAAATCTTTTGTTCCCTTCTGGAACCAGTTCTGAAGAAAAACTCTAAGATGGGAATACTAGTAATTTTGTTCTCTCTATTATTTACGGTATGTATTGAAACATGTACCTCTACAATAAACTCATCAGCACTACATCACTGAAGTCCATAATACGCTTGAATGGAGAGCTCAGACATTTGATACTGATGTCAGTTGTTTGCCAATCAGGATTTCAGATTTGGGCAGAAACGTGGTAATTCGTGCTTCTATGAATAATTGTGCAGTTTGCTAGAAGAGTTTAAATGTTGCCTAAGTAAATCACAGGATGTTTATTTTGGACAAAGCTTTCACAGGAGTATAGTCACTTTATGACTCTGTTTAACTTATGTTCTAATAGGAAACCTTTTTTTTAAACATGGGGCATTAACAAACGTTAGTTAAACTGTCAGGTTCATTAATAAAATGAACTATTTCAGTATCATCTAATTACTTAAACTTAAAATTTACCCTTTTCCCCACCCCCCAGAACAGAGAAATAATATGTTCTAGGAAAACCTTTTGGAACATAAAGAGTAACGAAAAATTGTTCTGTATTGTGCTATGTAAGTTGAACTGACCTTCCCCCCCCCCCTCTGAAATCCAGACATTGAGAGCTATGTGAACTGCCAAGTAACTGCACTAGTAATTATATTGCTAATATAAATATGTACTAGGAAAAGAAATAAAGCTACACAGATGCTCAGTATTAAACATTAGTGCTTTTTCCCTATAATCTATGTTTTCAAGAAACAACATGATTGTGCTAAGTTGTAATTTGTTGTAAAACAAGTCTGAAGTTGAATTAATCCCTGTTAATCATAGGGGCTTGGGGGCCATTTGGCGGTTTTGTTTGTTCATTTGTTTTTTTCGAAGAATAGACAGGCCACAATGCTGTCTCTCTTTCAAAATCAGCTGCAGTCTTTAACTTTCTTTGCAGGACCATGTGATTCGAGAAGAAGCCAGAAGCCTGACCCTGAGGCAGTGTGCAATAATGGAAGTAGCACTAGCTACTATAAAGGTACAGCTTTACATGTTTTTTCTGTTCTGTGCTGGAATGACAGAGAATATGATTGACATAACAGATTCTAGTATAGAATGGTCCCTTAGAATCATAAAGATCCCTTTAATATGTCAAGAACCATTTGATCCGAAGCTCCTTATATTGACTTGAAAGCAAATATCTAACAGTCTGCTTGCAGAAAAGTTAGAAAAATTATTCTACCAGTTGCAGAAAGAACATGTTCCGTTAAAGGAATTGGTGGCCAAAGCTTATCTATCTGATTCTTCTGCTCCGTTACACTTTAGAGTTAGTGCAGCTGAAACAGCTGGGCTAAATATTGTGTTGCAGCATAGCCTCTTTTTCTCCCACAAAGGAGACACTGGGCCTGAAAAGTGTGGTTATTCCTAGCTGCACTCTCCTGTGAACATGTATGACACGTTTTTTATAGCATATCAGGAAACAAGGCTTTTAATACCATACATTACTGTGCACTATTTTAAATTCAATGTCCAGTTGAATTTATCAACTTTTTACAATTTGGAATTCACCACCTAATTTACTGTCACTCCTAAATAATTTTATTTAATTTAAAGATGCCATTTAATTATTCTACACTTTGGTCCCTTTTCAGTGAAAACAAAAAATCATATTCATCACACACCTGTTAAAAACACTTTTGAATAAATTAATTTTTATGCATTACCAACATCTTCTTGATGCAGATATTGCTAATGCCTAAAACTACTTTAGAAAAATCTTAGCATTGCAGTAAATATTTTACATTAGATCTTTAAAGCAGCCATATTAGAGACAATCCATCCAACCTTACCTGGTGCTAATGTCATTACTAGAAATACAAATTCATTTATCGGTAATTGATAAAGTAACTCTAGGCTTTGACATAGTCATACAGTCCTCACAGGTTTCTGAAGTCAAAAGCAACCATTAAGGAATATTATTTAATGTACTTTGATATCAGTCTTTTTCACATTGGCCTGGCTTTTCACTTGGGGTAAATAACTTGAAAGCAATCAATTTGTAGAATAACAGCATATTTTCATGTCTGCTGCTGCAGAGACAGCACGTCAGGAAGGTAAGGAGGCAGTTACTTAAGTATAAAATTGAAGATATAAATAAGAAGACATGATCAAGTCTTGTGCAATAAAATAGTGTCTCAAAAGACAAGAAAGAAGTATCAGAGAGGGTTCCCAGTTGCCACCTTTTGTATTTGCAGTGGAATTGGCATTTCTTTCAGAAATAAAAATAATATTTGGGGGTTATGATGCTGTGCAAACAGAAATGGAACAAAATGCTGAAGTACTGTGCGCTCCCAAATTAAGCCCTGTGCAGTCTTTAGTTCAGTATGGGAATCTAATTATTTTCCTTTCAAAGCATTTGTTCTAAATAAATACAAGTTGGGAAAAAACGTAAATTCTAACCTTGCCTGAATTTCCGGTGCTTAAACTCTTAAGAGTCATAGATAGATATTAATCATTTTACTAAACAAAAGTCTAGAATTGGAGGGAAGAGGTTAGAAATAGGGAAAATCCTCTATTAATTCAATAATCTTATCTCTGTGTGCTACATTCATAAACTGAGTAAAATAATGCTCTCTGAAAAACCTATTTTCAAATTGTAAAGAAACGACATGACATTAGAACCTGCTTACTGTACTTGGTACAAGATATGGCAAAATCTTTTTTTTTCCAAAATACTAAGAAAATACTCTTGATCATGCAGAAATTGGTCTTACGCTATTAGAAAGTGAACAAAGACAAACCTTATGAGTTAACTCAAGAAAAAAGACTGCTATGTTGATTTAGGAATGCGGTTCATAAGTTTAATGATCAAAATACACAATTTTTTGGTAATGTTAGGTAAATATGGTTTGTTTAAAAGCAAAAAAAAAAATGGCTGCCCAAATAAGAATAGAAGAATGGTAAAAATGGCATATGGTATCTGTTCAAAAAATAGGTAACTGATTATTGTAAGGAAGGGATTTGCGGGCAGGAGTATCTATGTGCTTGCACAGTCTTTTTTATTTTTCCTTTCATTAGTCTAATTTTTAGTACCAAAAATTATTTCACTGAGCAACTTACAATTATAATTTAATAGATGATGCTGTTATTAATGCTTTGAAGAGCATAAAATAAAGCAATAATCTTTCATCTTAAATATATATATAGCATATCATCAGTCTTTGTATGTTGTAAAAAGAACCTTAGCAATTTTTTTTTTTTTTTTTTTTTAGCTTAATTTGCAATTTACTGTTAGGAAGAGTGGCTTTCTGGCCTCAGTTATCTCAGCTAACTCATTATTTCAGCCCAGAGATAATGTTCATTGACAATATTGTTCTAGTTTCCATTTTTGTCTTTGCAAGCACCGTAAACGAACAGGCACTCTACAAAGTGAAACTACCACCCAATATGACTTGTGTGGCATTTGTCAAGTTTTGGCTGAGACTGCAGTGGCTACAGCATTGATTTCCATATACTTGATATTATGCACTTGCGTCTGCACCTTTCATTTGTCAGTATGACTTTCAAGCCTCTTTTGTCACCTATGAACCTTGAAACCGTTCAGACTGGAGCATGAGTAGCAGGTGAACTATTTTCAAAGTTTACAAGTCTAAAGAACAGGGTATTAGGTGTCCAACTGAATCTGTAAAACCCTGTTTACTCGTTATTTTTCTACATTTGATTCCATACAATAACGGTATGTTCATGTTAGTGGTTTTGCATGCAAACTTTACCATTTATGGGCAAAAGCAAAAAAATGTAAAAACTCAGGAAGATTAGGGTCAGGTGTCCTTGTTTCTTTAAATGTCTGTTAGCTTTCATGGAGCTTTTAGTCCTTTGTAGCTGCTGCTGCAGATAACATTTTCTTTGGAGACACAATTAAAAAAAAAAAGATCACAGTAATTGTCACAATAGCAGGAAATATTAGCAGATTTTAGCACTTGCTTATAAATTGATTAAGGTCCTTGGTGAAACCGTGAATATACTTTTAAGCAATTAAGACAATAGAAATTTCTTTGGAACACATAGTATGAAATAATTTGCTTGGAAAGATACAAATTTCATGTAAGTATGCAATGATGAGAAGATAAAGGTGATTTAGTCAGAACCTGTTAAATTGACACTAACTGCACACATAGGATTAAAAAAATATAAAACTTTCGAAGTCTGATGACTTCACATCCTTTGTTTTGGTCCTACAGATATCTTTTCCCTGTAACAATCAGTAGCCATCAACACAGAAATGTAAATAATGACTTTGTTATGAAAAGTACATTTATGTTTCATCTCCTGCAAAAATCTTGATACTTGGAAGGTGAAATGTGTCCCCCATCTTAAGTTTGCAGGAAGCACTAAGGGTGTAGGGGTTTACTGCTGCATCATTCATAGGAATGCATAAAGAGAACTGTGGGTACAGCTGTTCTGCCCCAAAGGAAATCCTCTTTTGAAGAATGAAATGTACTCCCCATCTTCAAGGGCAGTACCAACTGATGAGCTCCTTTTCTCTTCCATCCTCTTCCTTTCACAGTCCAGGAAACCCTAATGTGGTCACTCATGGATGATACACACGTTTTCTGGATACCCACAGTAAAATATCCACAGGTCAAAACTGGAATCAAAAAAGATAATCACCATGGAAACTTCCATGGAAACTACCATAATTTCCCAAAGCATAATCATAATTTCAGGCACAATTACAATGCAATGCATATTCTAGGATCCTTTCTTTTAAAATTTTAACAAAATTCCCCCTTCCCTCAGAAAGAATATATTCTTTACTTGTGCTGTAAACCATGCCTTGATTTTAGAGATTTTTTTTTAGATAGAGAATTAAAAATGATTCCACTCTCCACAACCTAAAAGAACCTTGCAAATATATATATATATATATCCAGTTTTGACATATAAATACTTGAGATCATGAAGACCAAAATTAAAATTTTGTATATTTTTTCTCCCACAAGGCTTAAATTTTTACCTTTGAAAAGAAGCTCTGTAGTGGAGATGATGACAGTTATCTCAACTGCTATAATCATAAATCTAGCTACACATGCCAGGTGTTATTTTTAAAAGTTTGTGTAAGAATTTTACTTAAAATTGTATGTCTGTAACTGAGGCCTTTCAGATACTTGTTTTTCATTTTAGCAATACTTCCATGCTGGAGGAAGTGGGCTGAAAAAGAATTTCCTGGAAAAGAGCCCGGACCTACAGTCCCTGAGATATGCTCTTAGCCTTTATACACAAACTACTGACACCTTGATAAAGAAGTTTATAGACACTCAGACATCTCAAAGTAAGTGATCTATAAGAGAGATATAAGTATGTCAAATTATTTTTAAATAATTGGTTCCAATCATATTCTCCAAACACTGTGGTATTTTAGAGTTTATTGTCATAGATTTGCCCATGTAATGTTATCCCACATCAACTGCTGTTGTCAATCAGTGGAGCTTATCTGAGGCCAGTGCATTTATCAGCTTGTCACTTTACATGAAGAATAGGTCCCATAGCTCTATATGGACATTGAATATCAGGGTTATTTATAGGAGCACTCCACACACAAACAGGGTTGTAGAGGCCATGCCAGAGTGCATATTAGATTTGCAGAAACAGAGTAAATTCGTAGAGTACATTGGCAACTCTAGATACTTTCAGAGCTGGAGGATATTAATTACTAATCACAAATAACTGCAAAAAGCATGACGTATCCCTGAAGGTTTCCTTTTGGGATTAAGAACAATAAATTGTGAGCAACATGTCCTTAATGTGTAGCACACTGATTCCACATTACAGAACCCAAACTTCTCCTTCTAGCACGTCACCTGTGGATTCAAAAGGAATAGAAGATTTCTGTAGGCTAAAATACCGCATTATTTTCCCTGTCTGGATTTTTTTACTTTGTGCATTTCAGAATTCAGATTCAAAACCATCCTG
>NW_009229094.1:66793-77778 GCF_000690835.1 Fulmarus glacialis
ATCATTTTTTATGCCTGCTTATCAAAATTGAAAATTTTTATACTTTCCCAAAAGCAAACCAAGGCAGAGAACATGCAAGGATATGATATTAGGTGTACTTTGAATCTGGACATCAGCAACACTGAAGCCACTTTTTCCTGCTCTAGAATTTTGGTGTAGTGCACCAAAAATACCGAAACACAAAGTCCTTTTCATTTAAAATATATATACCATTCATTAATGGTGTATTTCAGAAGAGGACTTTCCGTGGTTTCAATAAGAGGGCAAGAGTTCATGGTTATACTTTTAGGCAAAGATTCCTTCTATTTTCAAAAAGAAGCTATTGGTTTCCATTTTTCTTATTGATCTAGGACAGTGTTTTCATACTTCTACAGTACATACAGGAACTGCTTTTATATAGATAATGTGCGTTATATTCCAAGCTGAACGGTTTCTTCATTCTAGAAACTGCAAATTTTTGCATAATACTAATCTTTACTAGATTTCTTTCTAATGTAATGGGCATTTGTAAAAATGGCCTGTCTGCCACTTAATATCTTTGGGAAGGAGTACAATTTGCTGATCTATAATTAGAATTACCCTGCTCCCACTCATGAGAATCAGAGAAGTTTTAATTGAACAGTTAAGCTGGAAATCAATTGCTTTTACCTCTGAAGTACAGTATGTTACTCATAGCATAAAAAGCATGAAACATTAGTTTTGCAGCTTGCCCCAAGATTAATTCCAAGGAATGATTTCCTAGGCAGCTTCCATATTAGACTGAGGATCTCTGTTAATAATTCATACATTACAAGAGAGAAGATTGCTATAAAACTGTAATATATAAGGAATAGATTCTTTTTTCCCCCCTCTCAAAAAAGATTAACAATATGGATTTAGGCAGAAAATTGTTAATTACTAGTATATTTTGCTTTTCCTTATGCATACTTTCGTTGCAACTTCGGAGAAAAAAAATTATCCAGGTTGTAGCCATAAGCAGAGATCTTTCATAAATCCTGAACCACAAACTTGAATATTCTGATTTTCATCATGATTTCAGCCTGAGGTCTGTGTTCATTTCTGTGCACACATTAGCATGCCTATATTTGCACACCAGTATTATAAGAAATGTAGCTACTGGGAATGAAAGTTAAGGAAAAGTGACTGAGAGCTTTTTATCATCCTTTAATGTCTCATTTACAAGAACTAAAAAACTCATCTATTGCAACATCCAGCCTCACGACTGTAGCTGTATCATTAGCATTATTTAAAATGACCCTGTTCGCAAATCAGAAACTTTCTCTGAAGTATAATTAGATTTATATCCGCCCTCATATTTGTGCAGTTAACCAATCCATAATCAATAGACGGTTGGATATAATTAAACTCAAAGTAATGGAAAAAAATAATACTTCAAATCTAAAGAAAATAGCATATTGAATAGTAACCATGACTGTAGTTAAAAATGGATGCTCAGTTTTCCTGTAATGACTACTAGAATCAGACAATAATCAGGCTTACTTTCAACCACAAGTGAAGATACTTTTTCATTTGCCATGATTAAACTGCTGTGTTTCTAAGAAACTGAAGGGCAAAAATTTGATTGGTGTGAGGAAAGGGATTTACTTTTCCTCCCCTAGAAAGCATAATAGCTATGTAAAAGTGTATGTTATTGTCCTTGATACTTCCTGTATTCATGTATATGTAGGGTCAAGTTCGGTAGGAATAACCAAATTATCCAAAATAGCTTTTGCATCATTTCTAAACAAGAATGATTGCTTGAACCAGAGTTTTGATTCCCAGCCTAAAGAGCTTCCTGGAAACAAAGCAATTTGCATAGGCAATATTAATAAAAACATTCCTAACTTTTAAAATTATGACTTAATCTCAGGGATTCATAGTTTTTCATGTGGTGGTTTCAATACACTAATACTTGAAAGCTAAACTCTTATTGTCGTTTTCAAATACATCAGGAGACTATATTGTTATGGACATAGACTTTAAAAGCAAATTATCACACAGTCAAGGACTAATGAAGTTAACAGCCATAATCTTACTCTGATGATTTTTCCTTTTCAAGGCACTGCTACAGACTCTCAAGACTGTTTTCAAAACAGACAATTGTTTGAATAAGTAAACGACAATGCTGAGCATAAACCAGCAGTAACTTTTTGAATCACTGACGACATTGCTTTTTTTTGTTTGTTTTTTTTCTTCTCCGTATAATGATTTGCCATTTAAAAGGAATATGATGGTGAAAGTTATAAATACAATCCTCACTAAGTGTTGTGAAAACAAATCTGTAACCACACTATGAAAATGAAAGATAAAAGAAAAATGTTGTCTGTATCTACTTTATTTATTGTACAACACAGATATCAGATTAGCATACTTAGTGACATAGCTTAAGTTCTGTCATATGCTATCATGTTAAATACCTGTCTTTCTGCCTAGTACAGGAGGAGAGAGAGATTTCTCTTCTCTGATTACATCCCTACTGCTATCCCAGATCTGCCACAGAATTTCAGCTTGTTTGGAAATTAAATACTGCTGCGACTCTGATTGTTACAGATTTTAACATTGATAGTAGGGGGGAAGATTATCTATGTTTGTCCCTTAGTATAAAAAAAGGAGTTTTATTTCATAAAAATAAGCAAAACCTGCCAGAACTTGATCTATTTTAATCCCAACCCACAAATGTAAAACTTGTAGAGCCGCATTCTCTTTTGCAAATAAATTATCGGTATTGTTTGGTAGGAAAACTTCTATAATTTTACATACAATGAATTATAAACTGCTAATGAAATTTAGTTCCCATTATCTGAAGTTTACATTTAATATTAACCAGAAGTTGTCCAGGTGATTCTTCAGTGCCTGTTGTAAGCACATTCTTCTGGAACAGTGTTTTCTTCTTATTCAACTACACAGTAGCGTTAGCGCTGCCAAGAACATTTTCATGGAGCAGGTCGCTTTTAGAGTCTCTAAAATGGACATTGATACAGACCTAAAGGATTTTGAAAAACTTGAAGGCAGTTTAGGGAAGAGAACTGTATTTCAAAGCCTGGATGACTAGTATCTTACACGCTATATGATCATTGATACCTCTGCAAAGAGCATATAAAACACAGCCAAGTGAGAATCTCATAGCATCAATACGCCATTACCAAGCAGATCCCCTGAGGTTCAGATCTCTGATTGATTCTGTTTCCTTTGGACTTTTGTCAGCTGTAAGTTGTCACTTTTAGATTGGGCGTTACTAATAATATACATTGGTTTGTACTGTAAAAGTGATTTTTTTCTCCTCTAAATTCAGCTGCAGGATAACATTTTTGCATAAATTCAGACTATAATATGGATTGTTTTCAACATATTTGTGACCAAACAATTGTTTGTGCGTACTACACTTGCACCAAGCATGAATCAGTTGTAAAATAGTAGCGCGCTGCCAAGCCTGACCTATAAAACCCTGCTCAGTTGCAGGGACTTGGGGGTTCAGTGCTGTATGGCTAAAACACACCATGGCTGGCTAACAGCTGGATGGCAGCCAGCAAGCCAGCACAGAATATCTTCAAGGAAAGCTCAAAGGTTTCTGCAAAAGACCATGTATTTGTACATTGATGTATTTATACAAGTTGTCAACCTACATCAACTCTAGACAAAAAGGTCAAATTTCAGTTCAGGCAGGACAAGCAAATTTTAACTAACCTTGAGCTAAATTCAACCACGTTTTCACAATCAAGACAAAACTATAAAAAAGGCAAAAAGACAAACTGTTACTGTACTTTATTTCAGAAGAGAAGGAACAGGCTCAGAACACTGAAGTAAAACTACATCCATATCTATTGGCCTATCATACAAACTTTCCTACTCTATGGTATATTTGACTTACTGTTACTCAAAGCTCAGACCAGTCCCTGTGATGCTTCTCAAAATTCGTTCCTAAAAAAAGAGAGAATTTTCAGCCTTGCAGTCACCTTTTTATTGAATTAAGTTATACCTTCACCTTTTAGACTACTTAATTTAAAGGATATCAAAATTAAAAGGAGATTTATGGCTGTGGTTTAGTCTAGCAACTGTCTTAAATCTTCAGTAACATCATAAACTATAGCCTGTGTTGTGAATGTTTACATTTGGTTATCATCAACTCTAATAACTTTTGGACAAATATAATTTTAGTTTTAGCAAACTACATAAAAAGACAGCACCTCAAACATTACAATGTCCTGAATTTGCTCTCATTTGTCATGGCTAATTTCTCCAAAGTAAATGCCACTGTTGCATCTAAAATGGTTACTTATCAGAAATAGTCAGAGAAATATTTTTTCTTATAAATTTACAGCAGCTTAGTTTTATAAACCTACTTAGAGAATGCTATTGTTATTGTAAGGTATACGACATAGCAATCCATAGTGGCAGGACTGCAATATATTTTTTAGCTCGACTTTAAAGAGTTTGTATTACTTAAGTAGAAAAATCAATACTCATCTAGCAACATGGAGCTCATACTACAATCCCTACTTGTGCGTTTAAATGGCTGGAGAAAAGGCTATTCTTTCATGTCAGCTGATTCATATCGGATTTCTTCGTTCTTATGCTGGACAATTAAAAGCTAAAAGGGGAAGAAACATCTGAAAACAAGAAAAGATAATAAGCAGAATTAAAAATATTTACCTAATGAGAATGAGTAACTATAAAAGTAACTCCATACTTGTCTTGTGAAGCCACCAACATAGGGAAGGAAATTACATGATCAAAACTGAAGAGAAATTCTTTTCAACTGCCAAGCCAAAATTCAGTTCTGTGTTCCTTTGCAACTTGTAATGGTACAAAGCAAAGCAGAACCCCACTATCTTCTGTCTTCTTAAATATATGGAACGAGATTCAAATACTAAACTGATAGTGAACTTAGAAAACAGCAAACATACTATAGTTTAGGTAAGCAGATAGATGACATCTGACTATAGAAAATAAAAAATCATTTAGCAACTCTTATAAGTGAAAAAGGAAAGATTTTTTTTCTGCTCTTTTGTGTGTCAAAAATGTTGTATTATTAACTGTCATATTTTGAAAGCTATACCTGTATTCTGTCATGAACTTTAAGTCCTACAGAGCATTTCCAGTTCTCTCATAACCTATACTTCAGACAGAATTTAACTCAAGAAATAATTCCTGCTTCATCTACTGTAGTTTCAAATTGAGGTCACAATCACGTATTACACAACCTTATCTCATGAGAGAAGAAAATAGACCTGCATTATAAGCTGCAGAAATCAGCATACAATTGCAAGGAATGTATAATAACAAACAACAGAAAACATAAGAACAATGAAGAAACTTGCAGAATTACACCTAAGTATTCTAGCATATGCTAATATCAAAAAAATGCATTCAGAATAGTGGCAGAAAATAAATATTTTAAAAGTTCACATATTAAAAAACCAGACTGCTGGTGAAGCATAAGGGTTTTTAAAGAACATTCACTTAAGAGGCTGTCACAATAGAAAATTTCTTTGGTTACTCCTTAAATGAAATAGTAAGGCACTTACTTAAATTAGAAATAAATTGTATGTTAGAGTTTCTCTTAAGTCGTCAAGAAAATGAACACAAGCTACTGGTGTCCATCAGTTACATGACATCAGTTTTTAAAAATATCTTCTTAATGTATCAGTGGAGCATTCACTATATATATAAAAACCTCTTAACTTGAGAGGCTATACTTGCCTGTATGTTGCCTGGTTAAAACACTGGACAGTATATACACACACACATACACATATGGGTGGGTGGATGATGCTAATTGGATACTCACCTCCCAGATCTAAGCTGGCTCATCCCTCGTTTCTTAACATACGGACATACAAGCAGCTACAAAGAGCAGAGGGTGACAATGGGGTTGTGTAGTTGCCAGCCCTCATCATGTGAAGCGTGGCTTACACTAGGTAGAGATGAAGGGGAAAGCCTTAATTGGGGATTCCACCCTGGCACTCAAAACCAATACTTTCTACTCACACCATAATATTCTGCTTTTATAATATGCTGTCCGAATTCCTCATATCACTCTGTCTGACATTACAGAAATTCAAATAGGAGAGAATGTATTTTGATAGTGTGGCTTTGTACAATTGAGAGGCTTACAGATGCTGCACAATCTTCTGTCTACCTTAATACCTTCACACCAAGTGATCGTTAAGACAAGTGATTTATGTTTTCTAATCAAATACAAACTTTCTAAATCTTTTCAATCTTTTCATGGCAGCCTGGTGAAAGAATGGTTGCTGAAAGTCAGCCATCAAGTAACTGAACTTCGTTCTCAGAATCCCCCAAAACAAACAATTATCAACAGTTTGTATAGCAGCTTCTTAAAGCAAAGCATGTGTTGCAGTTAGCATCGGTATCATTACTGCAAACAGGTTTCCCTGCTTGCCTTCCTTTTATCTAAACACACATACAGAAGAGATCATTTAGCTTACTACATCCAGCTCTTAACAATTTAGCTTTAATTTACGCTTTATATTAAATGAAACTGTTAAAACATGCACTCAAGATTTTCCTCTAAATTATAAAGTCTCAGGATCCTGTAAAAGACAACTTGATCTCCCTGATCTTTTGTCTTCTAATAAATTAGCATATGAACCCCAGACAAATATATGTATTTTATTGGCATCGTTAATCAGAAGATGACAAATGTTTGTCTGAATTAAAATGTTGATTTCATAGCTTGTGTAATTCCTGGAGCATTGGGCACTGTGAAAGCTTGAAAATATTTCTTCAACTTTTTCATTCTTACGTCCTATAAGGTCAAAGCATACGTCTAGTATTTAAATGGTCAGATTTATGCTGAAGAAGCTAGCCAGCAAACGGGATAGGATAGGGTTACCACAGGGCAACATTGCCGGTTCAGCTGGTTTTATTGCCTGGCTCACAGTGCTTAGTGAGCTTTTCTAAGTCTAAGTCTCAGGTACTAAAATCATGTAATGCATGATGATTAGTTTGCAGGTAGTTGGTTTTCTTTTAAACTAGATTTCTAATCCTCAGAGAGGTAAAGAAGGTCTTGAAATCCTGAATCCTAAAAGCCAGAGTAAAAAAAAAGGAGAAAAACATTTAGGAACTAGGAATTAGGAACTTTTAATAGAGCTATAACGATTGTATCAGAGCCTAGCTTATTATCTTTGACTACTTTGGGGCAAAAATACTGCAAAAGTCATCAGTTGCAACAACTTTATGAGTGCCTGGGTGAGCGGAGGAGAAAGTCAAGAAGCTACAAAAGTCCAGGAAGGAGACAGTCTTTAAAAGAGCATCTAGCCCCAGAAGTATAAAAATACAAGAACCGTAGACGTTAGAAGGAGGCAGTGTAGACATACAGAGACACTTGATCAAATAAGTATAAAGGGAAAGGCTGAAAAAAACTCAGTAAGAAAGAATCACTTCCATTTACTATGGAAGTTGGGGAAATCAGAGAGCTCAAGTAGGGCAGAATATGTGAATAATCTAAAGTTGATTATAGATCCATGCCAACTTGAAGAAGAGAAATACCAAATACCAGCATGGTAATATGAAGCTGAGGAATGAGCAAATTATGAAATTCCAAGATGAACAAAAGAAAAAAAAATAACAAACGAACAATTTTTTGTCAAATCTCATCTTACCTTTTTATTATTATTATATAAGCACTGATTGGTTCAGTACAAAACACATTAGTATTTAAAGTCAAATGGGTGTTTGGTAATTGACAGATTCCTTTTCTGTTTAATGAAGCACTCCCGTTGCATAAAGTAAAATATTTAATTCATGTTTACCTTTTCAACCTAGGAGTCATTTCAGCCCTTCAGTAAATGTAAGGAACCATGAATGTATGGAAAACTGGGATATAATTGTGTGAAGAAAAAACAACATAGTAAATTCAAGTAAAAGTCTTCTGACAATGTAATTATTTTTCTGTATTCAGCAAATTCGGACGTTCAGAGCTCTCTTTTCAAAGCAAATAATAGATTATTATGTTGTAATAACTGCAGATAGTAAAAAAGCCTTTCAAATACAAATAGGAGCTCTATTTTCAAACACCTCTTTTGGACACTGTAAACTGCTTAATAGATTCCAGCTTCCAGAAGTTGAATCAATTCTCTCCTCAGAGATACATAACTTCTCACATTAGGAGGGGGATATAGTACATTTCTGGGTTCTCTGGAACCTGAGCTGAAAAAAGACCGTGAATCTAGATCCACATCAGGTTTTGGACACCCAGCTGCTGGTTTTGGTGACAAAGTCCAGCCCTTATTTTTCTACTGGATTTTGCCTGACTTTCCAAAAAGCTCTAGTTTGGACTATGCCTCCTTGTCTCATATCTCAACTCTCTTATGCATACACTCTGACAACTTAGCCATATACTTAAGGCTCAACAGATCTATAAACTGGACAGCAGGTACAGGAAAAAAATGATCCACCTTGTTAAGTGCCAAGATTTTTTTTTTTTAATAAAACAGAATTTTTTGAATAATTTTGAATAAAACAATTTTCTAAACAAGTCCTATGAACTTTGCAAATGCAATGCAAGTTTGGAGAGAGGCTCATAGAGACAGGCATAAGAACATCTGCATGTTGTCCTCATAAATATTTTGGAAAAAAGTGAGTCTTACTTTTACAATATGACTGTATAGTTAGAATTGTCCCTGCAAGCACCACTAAACAAGAATGGACACCGCACAGACCACAAACCCTTTAAAAATTAATGCTTCTGGAGTTCAACAATAAAAAAAAAAAAAATTAAATAGAAAAAGACAAGAAAAAATAATCAAATCTGTTGTTATTGAAAGCTGTAATTGTTGTTGGATAAAACAAGAAGAATATGTCCCTAGCTGAAGAACAATAAAAACATCCCATTATTCTTCTCTTTTGCTACTAGATGACTTTGCAGCATAAAAAGAATCCTTGTTTTGCAAGCATGCCCTTACTATCTCTCTCTTTCTCTCTGACACAAATTTGCTACTGTCTTTTATTCTTTATGTTGTGAGAAACAGACCCTCAAATAAAGCCTCCTCCAGATTTAAGGATTTTACACAAAACTACCAGCAGGAAGATATGATGAATACTAAAAGACCTTAAAGCAGTTTCAAAAGAAAGAATTGCTATCATAAGGTAGAACATAAGGTAGTTGATGTAGTCTGAGCAACCTGATTTAGTTGAAGATCCTGCCCATGGCACGGTGGGTTGGACGAGATAACCTTTAAAGGTCCCTTTCAACCCAAACTATTCTATGATTCTATGTTCCATATCACAAAATGATATGTTAACCTAGGATTATACAACCATTTTCAAACTCTGTACTACAGGCACAGAGCTGATGAAGGAGAAGGCTTGCATGGCTGAGTGCACAGACAGATTTTTCTCTTAGGGTTCAGAACTATGTATTTCTGTCTGACTTTTTTACACGATCAAATTATTGGTTTTTCACTGCTCAGTTTTCAAGGCTGCTGTGTTTCACTTTCTTATAGCTACCAAATTTTGCCATACTGAACTGTAAATACAAGAGATTGCAAGGTTGATGATAATATTTGTCTATACACAATACCAGATAAAAACTAGCTTTGTTAACAGGTGGGTCAGGCAATACCTTTTCAGACACAGCAATTTTATCATCCATAAATACTTCTGTATGAGAATTTGCATCATCATGTAAACTTTCCTATGTTTATATTAGAATATATAAATAGTGCAAACTTTGGGCATAGTTACAGTGCTGGTTTTAGTAATTACGTACACAAACTCTGCTATCTTAAATACTCATAGCAGCGTAACTGTGGTAGTTGGAGAGTCAGAGCTGAGACCTATGAACAGTCCAATGATTAGCTCAGCTTCTCAGATGTGTTTTGCCACTCTTATTGAGGTCCATGCTGCATACCAGTGATCCTGGTAGCTCCCAAAACAAACTACTCTTAATATTTTCTTTTTTTTTTTTCCCAAGAAATTATGAAAGCATCCCACCCAGTTTCCATGCTCCAACTTCCAGAGCAGCTGAAAAGTACCCTCCATCAGAGGTACTGCTCCTGCTATTTCAAGGTCTTAAATTCTATTCTTAAATTTTATGCTAGCTCATTTTCTGTGAATCCCATTTATTTCTGCTGTGCTCTTTTTTCATGCAAATCTGTACGTTAGTTTCCAAAGACCTCCTAATAGAAAACTTGTTTAAAACTTTTTGCTACTAAAGGATTCAAGCAGGACAAAGGATCCCTTTCACAGAAATGCACTTTTGTGCACAACCACAGACCGATTCAGTAGGAGTCTCTTGCATTTAGCAGGAATATTATTCTAGAAAATATAGGGAGTTTCTGGGGTTTTTTTACAAAATATACGTCTCATTTTTCCACTTGTATTTTCTGCTATTTTCTCTACCAGCGTCTACAAGTTCACACTTCTCCAAAGGTACCTACTAAGGAGTAAAAGACAGAGGAATTCGTTTCTGTGTGCATATGTGGCCAATATGACTATCATGACTAAGAAAGATTTCACTAGGTCCTTGGTCCAAAATGGATCTTTTCTGTCAAGATCATTAGGGCTATAACAACTATCACATTGATGACATTCCAGGTGCTAAATAATCAAATTCTGACTGTTCTGGACTTTTTGTCCACTGAGGAGCAAGCATCTTTGGCCAGAGGGAATATTTTTTCTCCTTTACAATTTGTTTGCTGCAACAGAATGACTGCAGTTTAAATGCCCACCTATGAGAGGATACTGTATTTTGATTCATTTAAATAACCTAACAAATAAAAGCTAAAGCGGAGTTTAGAGTGGAAGCAGTAACAGTTAAACAACCATAAGGTTTTCAGACATAAAGCAGAATTATTTCTAAGTTTTTTAAGCTTCTAATGAGCTATATTACAGTACTAAAGGAAGAAAAGTGCAATCATCCTCTGCAGTGCAGGGCTAGATATTTGTTGTCAGTTAAATTGACTTGTTAAATGTGGTAGGATAAATGGACCTTTCTATAGTGCAATCAGAATCACTAATTC
>NW_009229094.1:77791-82467 GCF_000690835.1 Fulmarus glacialis
ACAAGAACTGATAGCAAGAAATAAAACAAAACAGCAGAAATAGACAGATCAGAGACTTTAAAATGAAGTGCCATAGTTCTCGAATGTCAACAAAAGCTGCTACAAGCAAAACTGAATGTCCTAGAATTGCATCTGTAGTTTGTTTAGCAGGTCAGAGAGAGAGAGAGAAAGCAAATGCAAGATGGATGGGGTGGTAACTGAAAGAAACCAAGCTTATATTCTAGACTCCACTAGAAATTGTCTCTGCTGGCTGAGATGTTCTGCTGCAGGAAGTTTCCTCAGCAATAGTGAAATGTAGGGTCATTTTAATGTCAGCTGTTTTTGGTATAAAACTGTGTGACATTTTACACAGATTTTTTATAACCATATCAAATGGTACTATACATACAGGACTAATCCCACTACATGTTTCCGGTACTGCTTAGCACTGTTGTAAATTATGGACTACTAGGAAAAGGAAAGAAAAAGATCAGTTAGGAGACCTTTGCAAGGATATATTTTGCATAGTTAATAAAAAAGTTGGAGAAACAGAACAGGACTTATCTCGTAGGTTCACAGATTTTGTCTTGGTAAGATCTAATGTGTCATTGTTACAGGTTAACACAGCACATTCCATTATTACCATCACCCACAGGTTGCTGCATAAGCTATCTAATTGTTTTCTTTTAAAACATTCCTGATTTCTCCTAAAGCGGTTTTGGCTTTGGGTTTCTTTTTAAGCTAAAGGCTAAAACAAGTAATTGACACTGGCTGATATTTTTGCTGATATTCAGGATCAGCCTGACTCACCTTCCATTGCAGTCAGTGGTAAACTATTATTAATTCTGATTGGGAGAGAGTTTGAGAGCTTCTCATGTTCTCTCTCAGTACATTCAGTTTATCCTATCCATTCAGTGTCCCTATGATTTAGATGTTGCAAATTCCTGGTTCTCTTCTCCTGTCCAGCTTAGCAATGAAAACTTTTTAATCAGAACAAAAGATTAATGACTTAGAGTTACAGTATGTTCAACTCAAACTTCATAACCAAAGATGGCTATATGTGGAATCAAAAGCATCATTCATAAAAAGGTCCACCACCACAAAAAGAACCTGTTAAGGTTGAATTCCATGCGGTATGTAACAATTTGAAAAGATGGAATTTCACAGTATGAAAGAAAAAGACAGATTAATGCTTTAGAAGCTCCAGTCTCTACTCTCTTTGATTTACTTTACAGCATCAGAAAGCTAATGAGAATAACCTACATATAAATATATATTATATATAGTATTGGAGTATTAGCCCAGATAAGCCGCCTTCTGAATTTTAGGTGTAAAAAAAAAAAGTGTTGTCTTCATTTAATTCAAGTTAAGTAATCCATATAAATATAAGGGAAGGTGTTTTCATACAATTCAGCACACTAGGTTAAATGTAACTCCATTAAAAACACCACCATTTCGTATAATGAAAATAAGGCCTTTTTAAAAATCTTTATTTTCTGGACAGAATAATTTTACATAGCCCTTTGCACTCCAAATATTTTTTTTTAAATTCATAAACAAATTTTATTTCCAGCAGCAGAATCTCAGTGTCAATATTATGCTACTCACTGATACATGGTCTAAAGATACTGTGTTTACAAGAGAAAAGGAAATCAGTTTTAACTTTATGACCTTGACCAAAAGAGAATTTCCTTTCTCTTCCTAAATAAAAGCTAATTTTACTGTACAGTCAGATGATACATTATTTTACTCTTCTAAATAAAGCTGTTCTACTGATTTTATTTAGCTTTTCTAGTCCGTTTCATTCCTATCTCTTTATACATATTCTTAAAAAAAAATTATGTCTTATTTATTGTGAACAAGATGTAGAATGATTCCGCAACTTAATTAGAGATCCTGTATAGTGCAGCTTTAAGTAATTATCCAAATCCAACAAGCAGTTTAATGGCTCCCACTGAAACTAAACTTCTTGTCATTAAAAATCTGCTGTCTAACAAATTGCCTATTTACATGTGGTCCAAACCCTCTGGCTGGTACTGAAATACATCTAGCAGAAAAACTTGTACAGGTACCCTGCGATTGAGAAGTAGCAGCTATAACCAGATTTAGATATTGAGACTGTGTATCTTTGCTAAAACACTGTTGACTGCGATTCAAAAGTGGACTCATGACAATTTCGAGCCAAACTCACCTGAAAGTTGGAAAATGCAGAACAGTGTTCAAGGATTCTGAACAAGTTAATTGAGCACTGAATTTCCACATTTTGATGTATCAGGAAAAAAACCTGTTCTCTGAAGCAGTATTGCTTGGGGTAAGAGCGTTTAATTGACCTTGCAATGTTCAACCAGTACAGAGAATGTAATTACAGATCACGACAATGCAACGAATAAACATCACTGTAGAACACATTTCTAGGAAGCCACTGATGGTGAAATCCAGAAAAAACTATGCATGATAAGGCAAAAAAAAAAAAAATATTCTGGGTATAAACTAACTCAGGGGGAAAAAAAAAAAAATCATTTTCCCCAGTATGATTACACAAGACACCCCTCTTCTCTGTACCCCTTCCTTAATTCCCACATGAGCTGCTGGAAAACTTCTAAAGGAATGTTTGCTTCTCCTCAAATATAGATGGATGGGGAACCACTGGATAAGGAATGTCTGTATAAATAGAAGATAGAATCTTTCCTCTGCTAACCCACAGAAACAGTAGCCAGTTATAAAGCCAGTTATAAAAGTAGCCAGTAATTTGGTTTAGTATATGGTTCACAGAGATTAGACTGGGGAGCAAGTGTACAGTTCACAGAGTTCAATGTCCACAGTCATCCAATTAAAGAACAAGTAAACATATCCAATTTTATTTATATTGTACTGTTATAATCTGTTATATTAAAGGACCTTTCAATACATACTGAGAGTCCTTTTAAGGAATCATTATGTGCAAATTGACTTAGAACCTGCACTGGTGCTCAAAAATAAAAACTTTCAAAATTAAGTTCCTGGCTCCTCTGCCATCCCTACAACCTTCCCTTTTTTCTTTAAGCTCCTGTGGCTGTGCTAGTGCAGAACTTTAGTAGTTTGCTTAGACATAATCCCCAGCAAAGGATTCAATTATTGTCAATAACAATACAGAAATAACTTTCCAAATGTGTACTTGCAATAAGATTTTTGGGGTGCACATACAAACAAAGTTTGACAAAACCACTAACTTCTGCATTTCAAGATGCAAACACACCTACTGACAACAAGAGTGGAAGGTTCCAGGTGAAAGGGGTTTTTTATTTTACTGAGGCACAGACATTTGCAATTGCTAGGTACTTTTGTGGCAAAATCACTTATGAATTGTAACTGATTCCCACTTAAACGTGAAATATATTTCAGAAATTTCTAAGTGTTTCTGACAGAAAATATTGCTTACCTTCTTTCACTGTCTATTTCTCTTGATGTATTGGGAAGCCAAGTGTAATAACCTACTAATTATTATTTCAGGTCAAACCACTAATAATTCAGTGGGTGAGATATCTATACAAGTGGATGTCTCTACACATCCTGGAACTGGGGAGCATAAAGTCACTGTAAAAGGTAAGTTTCAAATAGCTGATTTTAAAAAGAAAGCAACAACAAAGCCCAAGCACTACATGCTAAGTAAAACATATCAATAATGAAATAACAAATGTTAAGTATTATAGTACTTGCAAAGCTATGAGTATGCTTCAGGCGATTAGGATCGTACTTTTTCCTTGCTCAACATCAACAGAAGTTAAGATTATGCAGGTAAGTAATGTCTGTGCTTCTCTGCGTAGACAGTTAAAATTTAGTATATGAAGTTATGGATTTATAAATTCAAATGTGCCAAATTAGACTTCTGAACTGCTTGCATATAATTTAATTTTCCAAAAGCTGTAGCAAAGCTGGGTAGTGAATGACTGCACCAAGACTTAAAAAGTTCCATTTTTAACAAAATGCCTTTGTTCTGCCCAACCTGAATTCCAGAGGAAAAGCAGTATCATTTAGATTAGTTTAAGCTGATTTTTTAATTACAGTGAAGGTAGCAGACAAAAGAGCTGTTAATGTAAAGCACTGGTAAAATATATGTTTATATTTGCTCCTGTTGTAACTGAAAGTAGTCAGACAACTTACTTGGCAGAGAACAGACAAAACTCCTCCTAGGCTTGCCAGGTATTGGTATCCTATAAGAAAGCTCTCTCACCTTTCATTGGCTATACAAAGTCATATTGGATAATTAGTTGGAGCTCTTCCAATGGAATTTTATTTAACTTCATTTCTTTTATTTCTTTACAGTTGTAGCAATTAATAACCTAAACTGGCAAACAACAGCTATGTTCCGGCCATTTGTGGAAGTTTGCATATTAGGTCCTAACCTAAGTGACAAGAAAAGAAAACATGGAACCAAGACAAAGAGCAACACCTGGTCACCAAAATACAATGAAACTTTCCAATTGTAAGTTTTTTTTGTCTGTTAATTGCATATTTTATGCAAATTTTGTTAGAATTTCTTGCAGTTAAAGCAGTAAGAATGTAAAAAAACATCCTAAGGCCACTATATACATCAGAGTCCATAGATATAGACAGCACTTCAAAATTATTTAGTAATTTGTATCTTTGTTTTATATGAAGATGAATGACAACCAGTAAGCTTTCAGTCTTACAACAGCTGGTTAAAATGTACAATTCAT
>NW_009229094.1:82479-102093 GCF_000690835.1 Fulmarus glacialis
GGAATAACTATTTATATACCTAGGAATCTATTTGCCTAAGTAGTTATCTGGACTGAAGCATTAATTATTACTGCTAGATATCTGAGCCTTTATGACTGTTGAGATATCTATACGTAAAGGGTTGTGCATACATTAATAGTATTATTTATCTCTATTATTTAATTCTTAAAACAATAAGAAACTTCCACCTAACCTGGAGTTTTAAATTTAGTACTTTTCAGAGCAACTCTTCACCTGTTTACTCCTCCTCCCCTTTCATAACTGAGGCCAACTCATTTTCCTCCCCTTACCCACCGACCCTGACTAGGACAGAGTTCACTTTCTCAGTGTCTGACCACAAAGCTCCTTTTGAAGCTTGCTGCCAGTGATTTTCTTTATTTTTTGCAGTTGATTTAAAGATGTGGTTATGATAGTTGTGGAACTAGTTGAACATTTTGGGTACTTTCTAGAGAAAGGTAACAGTGTTTATTTCAGATATTGAGGGAATAATGAATTCTCTGTTCAGGTCAGTGGGAACAGAGGCTACATCTTCAGTAGCATCTGAAAGGTTAACTGTGTAGGAGGTTTAAAACTAAATGATATTCTGTTGCAACAAAATGGAACTACAAAAATTAAACTATCACTTTAATTTTTACAAGATTTCTAGAGTACGTTCATTTCTTAGGGGAATTAAACTGAACTCCTTGTTCTAAATTCATATTTTTAATCCATGCAGCATTTTGAGTAACGAAGATAAGCCAGGAGCCTACGAACTTCACCTCTCAGTGAAAGATTACTGCTTTGCTAGGGAAGATCGCATTATAGGAATGACAGTTATTCAGCTGCAAAACATAGCAGAGAAAGGCAGCTGTGCATCTTGGTACCCCTTGTTGAGAAACATCTCTGTAGATGAAACTGGGTTAACAATTCTTAGAATACTTTCTCAGAGGACCAATGATGAAGTTGCTAAGGAATTTGTAAGACTTAAATCAGAAATAAGATCTGCTGAAGAAATGGCCTAAAATACCTAAGTAATACAAGATTGTCACCGCCAAGAACATAGATACAATGCTGTTGTCTGAATAGTGCATGCATGAATAGTGCAAATCTGTGGGAATGTTTAACTATGTTTTCAGTGTTTGCCAGTACTTATGTACTATATTTGCAAGGTATGTCAAGGAGCTCTATATCTTTTATACATATTTTGGTCTTTGGTAAAGTAATTGTTCCAATGAAGTGCCAAAACTAAGATTAAGAGTAAATGTTTCATCATATCTTTTTAAATGTTGATTTCACCTCATCAAAATTCCTTTATTTTTAAACATTTATGAATAAATAATGAGCTTTTTTAATTGATTATTAGGTTGTCTCTGTTAAACTACTGTGTTGCTTATTCTAAATTAAGTTACCTCCCTTACTATTACTTTAAAAAAGATGCACCTAGTTGTCTTCAAACTATCATTTTATGCAAACCTCATTTTAGGTATCTTACTGATAACTTTTTCTATCATTATTACAGATGCAGTTACTTATAGAAAGTGTTTGTAATTTTATAATTACCAATATAAAGTAATGATTTTTGCATAAAAACTGAAAAAGGATGGAAATCTTTTATGCTAATCTTTTTCCAACCTTTCATAAATATCACTGTGAAGAAATGCTGTTAAAGCAAGTTCTCAAGAAGCTGTGCTTATCAGAGTTTGTTACTGATGTTTGATATCTTGAGATAACTTTGTTCTTCAAAACTGCCAAGGTAATATCATATTTGTATTAAAAGAGTAAGTCAGTATCTGTAGAAAAAGACTGCCATACAGTACAGTATATGTGCTTTTAAAAAAATCTTTTTTTTAAATGATATGGTACTGTACAAGGGTTAGTAGTTTGGAATATGTAATGCCAGTTTGTGGTTTGTTTCTAGAAATTGTTTATGAAAAGAAAAGATGCTGTTAGCATTTTCACTCAGAGTTATTACTGTTGCTTTACATACTTAGCTGTAACATCAGTTAAGTGCTTTATTTCTTTATTTTTTTTAGAAAAGTTCAACAGTTTGTACTTATGCAACATTACTATGTATTGCACTGAAGCAAACTTCGTGTCCTGTAAATATATTTAGTGAGAAAGTGTAAAATAAAGTATGAAGAAACTGCTTTCTAGTTTTGTCATTTGACATTATTTGTATACCTATAGGTTTTATGTGCATGTGAAGCCCATGCAGTGGGCTTACAATATAGCTTTATAATATATCAAAGTACGATTTCCAGTGTCTGGCATCTGGCTCTTTTATAAGTGTAGGATTTGATATGCCAGGGTCCTAAAAAGCTATAATAAATGAGGTAGATATATATATAAAATATAATGTTCTGTAATAATACACGTATTTGTCATTGTTTTGGGTTACAAGTGTTTCTAATAACACAGGTTGGAGTTTTCAGCTTTGCTTAGGGAAAAAATAAATAAGAGGAAGGGAGGACATATAGCTAGTATCTTGATGCCAGTCTTAAAAATTTAGTATGTGACTCCACATAGGTAAACCAGATTCTTCCGAGGATATCCTTTTGTGAGATATTTAGATGAGATTTTAAGGATGTCTTTCAACACCCTCAATCCTCTTGCTTGAGTACTAAAAAGTAGATTTGCCGTTAGTATATTTAGACATTTAGAGAAGATCTGCACAGCCTTTAGAGTTAACAATACTTCACTAAGATCATAGCAGGGGGGAATGGGGCCCAAGTTATCTTATTAGTGTATATCCTGCTGATAGTTATGCATTGCAGAATACATTATGCAGAGGGAGATTTGATGGATACATTTTTTAACTCATCACTTCAGAAAGCCATTTTTCTTCATGTGAAAAGTTATGCTGATAATTTCACATTTCAAAAAGTAGTGCATTAGTTTAGACATTAAGCATCTCCTTAAACAATTCTGAGAATGTAACTTTAATAATACCTACTAAATATAGGTTGTATGTAATTGCAAATACTTGCAAAACTCTCCCAAGGATTTAGAAACCAAAAATTAATCTTAAAACTAATCCAAGCCTTTAATGTTTCAGATGTATTTTGTGTGTTGTGGTATACTTAGAAGTAAAATCCAGGTGTAGCTCCAGTAACTTCAACAAATTAAAGAGGGTTTTATCTGAGTCTGTATAATACTGCCTCCTGAGAAATTTCCGTTTGTATGTGCAAGGCAAACTGCTTCCTAATTGTATTTCTGCAAGGTATAGCCCAAAGTGTCTACAGTGGATGACACTTAAAACACAGAATCTATTAACAATTAACAAGATTTAATGTAAGAAAACATCAGCAGACTCAGTCTTAAGTAAAAAGGGGGAATAATCAAGAGATGAGGTGGTTCCTGCAATATAGAACATTATTGTGGATAAAATGCAAAGAGAATTCCACAATAAATCATTTGTGGCCCTGTGAATTGAAACAGAAAGGCTGGGGTAGACAGCTTCTGTTTTTTCACCTGGAACACTTTTATCATATTTTTCTGTAGCTGTTTATTCTACTGTAAAATGTCACGCATTTTGGTGCATGATGTATTCATTACCCACTTAACTATAATCCCTGAGATTCACCTATAAAGGAATAATAACTGAACTTGTCAAGGAAGTCGATTACTGCTCTTAGTGGTCTCCCTTAGTTGCACACATGAGAAGTAATCAGGCAGTCTGGTAAAGCAAACTCTTATAATCTACAGCTTTAAACAGTACACTATTTTTAACAGAGAAATATTTACTTTCTGCATGAAAATTTGTCATGTGGAAGATAAGAGGAAAATATGTTAACTCTACATCACAGGGCTGTTTTAAACATTGTTATGAATCAAAATGCAAGTATATGCAATGGTATAGCGCAAGCAGGTGGAACTCAAACATGATTGATATGGAAAAGGTTTCAGTGCTATTTTAAAAGCTGTTATATTCTCTTTTAGGGAAGTAAATATTGCATTTAAAAAATTGACTTTCAATTTATGAGAAAATTTTCTTAATTCAACTGAGCTAACCTTAGTGAACTGACAGCTGTTTCTGCAGTTTCACTTCTCAGTGACAACTGATGTAATCAAAATTCTAATTGGAATTCCATTTGTATTGGTTTGCTAAGATAACAAATACCAATACATACACTTAGGGAAATAAAGGAGAAAAAAAGACAGAGGAGAACAGCAGAATTAATTTGAGAACAAGTTTTCCATTCTCCAAGGAACAGTTACTACATGGAAACCATTTGATGTGCACCTGGAAAAAACAAATACATTTAGAGAAACTTGTGATATAACAGCACAAATTAACCAGTATACTTGGAACTGACAATTTTATATAACTCTGTTCAATAAGTGTTAAGAGAGAGATTTTTGTCCTTTTTCTTTTGTTTTCTAGGATGGAAGTGTAATAGCCAAATATAGGAAAATGAATTAAATTTTCCTCAATGTGCTTCATAGCTAATATCTGACAAAAAAAGGAAGTAATAATGTGTGAATTAAATACATAAATATAAGATGAAGCTAATACTAGCAGACATTCTGAAATCTGAAACAACTTATCTAAAATAATTTTTTTGTCTAATGCCATGTTTAAATGCCACCTGCAGTAAGACACAGCAATTGAACTGGCCTTTAGCCTTTTCACATCAGACTCTGAACCCAGGAAACTGCTAAAATACCAATGGAAACATCTATCAGATGGAACTAGATCTGCATAGTTCTTCATACACTTTATCTCTTGGAGAGTTAAATTTGCATCAAAATAATAAATACATAGGTGTCGGGCCATCACCAAGAGACTCAACAAGTCCCAGCAACAAACTATGAAAATATTTTTCAAATTATTTGCTCGCTATTGGCCGTTATCTATAATATTTTCTATGCAAGTAAATCTAGACTTCAGTAAGATTTCAATCTTTTCTTATGTTGCACATGTTCCGTCACTGAAAATGCCCCTAAGATGTATTTTACTGGATTGTAAATAATTGTAAACATTTTTTCTGTACCCTGGAAGAATCAAGAGATCCTTTATGAAGAATGCAAGAAATGCCTGTGCAAATGCCACCATTTGGCTTAGTTATCACTCTAGTTGTATTCCCCATACACATTTAGCATATTCATAACTACTATTTTCTTTGGGCAGCTTCTTCACAGGCATTTTCATTTAAAAAGAGATCACTTACGCAAGCTTACTTAATACAAGTATTCCACACTTAAAAGGAGAATTAATTCCAAGAAGCTCTATAAGTTATTACATTTGTTTCCCCTATGATTACAGAAGTGATTTACACAACTTGTTCACATTAGTTGATAATAGGAATTGTTGGCCACTATAAATCTCATGTTTAAAGAAGAAGGTGAATTGCTTTATTTTACTATCATTGTTATTTCCAGAAGAGGACATACCGGCAGACAGGAATCTGTTCTCAGTGAAGTCAATGGGAGCTCTGTCCAATGGCTACTCTTCAGTCATGTCATTCAAGCTGAGCAATTTAGCTTGAGTTACTGTAACCATTCAGGATACGGTTTTCCAGTTCACAGGTTGAATAGAACTTTGAAACTCATTAAAACTTAAGATGGCCTCATCAGAAATACGCGTCAGAGGGAAGTTAAACTCCTCCTCTGAGTGCTGGATGTGTTTTGATAAACACATTACCTTGTCAAGACTGTTTGCATCACTAGTACAGATTTACACAAGAGAAGGGATTAAGGTGCCAAATGCCTACCCTAGAATCACGGAATAACTTAGGTCGGAAGGGACCTCTGGGAGAGCATCTGGTCCACCTCACTCTCAAAGCTGGACCAATGAAAACAGGCTGTTACATGGAGAACTGCAAAACCAGATGTACCTTCAGGTTTCGCACCTTAAGATAGATGCAATTAGGACAATAGACTAAGACAAGTCTAACAAATAGCTTAATCATAGCTGTGACGTATGGCAAACAGTACATACAAACAGTAGCTTCCATGGCTGTATGGCTAACCTTGAAGTTGAGTGGGCTTCTAACAAAATTAGCATCATTGCCTTTTAATAGCGATAATTACAAAATCTGTATTAAGATCTTTCATTATGAAAACAAGATGTAACAAAATTAGAACATGACTGAGTTTATGGATTTAATCATTACAGTTAATGCTAATCAAGAATAAAATTATTATTTTGGTTTTAAGCTCTCCATTAATTCACAGCTGTCCAAAGGGAGCTGTAAATGGTACATCTAATTTCTAACACTATTTTATGGCGAGAAAGACACTGCACAGAATTTGCTTGTAGATACCTTTCATCCTTTCTGCATGCCCTTTGCCGTCTGTGATTAAACGCGTGCTGATTTGCAAGGTGTAATCAGCTGGAAAGTTATTGCATTAACGTATTTAAAAGAAAGACTTATGTCTAAGTTCTTCTCTCTTACACAAATTGAGAAAAAAATGTTACATATCAAATGTGCACAACAGGAGAATAAAATCCAGATATTTGAAACTGCAGATTTTGGTAGATGATAATCCAGTATATCTAAACAAAGAAAAGAGTATTTTCCCTGAGTAAGAGAAATCTGACTTGAACTTTTGGAGTCAACGTCAACAAGAGTCTCTGGACCACATACACCCTGTACATACAGGACAGCTCCATATGAAAAACTATCCTGTCAATTAGTGTGGAAAACATGCCAACTAATGTCAAATAGGAAAGTATCTTTAACTCCAACAGGTTATCAACAGAATTACTTGAGAAGCTTACAGAACAAAAATAACAAAACAATAATTTTCATTGTTTTTCTCTAATCTATTTTACTAATTTTCATTGACATCCTCATGGTAGTGACTGTAGAAATCATATTTGTAGGCAAATAATGCAAACAGAAGAATAATTTACTGTTACCGCATTAGTCTGAATTAAATACGCATTTCTCACAAATCCCTTGAAAACTAAAGAAAAGAGCTGAACAAATATGTAGAAAACATTAAATTATTGTATTAAATTGAATTCAGCTAGCAGACATAAAATTAACATAAATGGATTCAGTGTTATTTGTAAAATACAGCTAGGCAGTGTTGGAAAGTATTCAGTTGTTTACACATGCTTATTTTGATGGTATTTTCGTATCATTTGTGTTTGCCTTTTGGCATCACATTTACATGATTGACTTGTACTACCAAAAATTCATAGAAATGAATTTTCAGGAAACAAATTTAAATTATCTTAGAAATTATAATCAAGAGACGGGAGACCAACATTAGGCTGACTAATGAGCAGAATTGGGATATTATAAAAAGGTGTCACTATAAGTATTTGTTGAAATAAAGAAAAATTTAAGCACGTATCTGGAAAATATCCGCTTCTCTTTTGTGTGAGTGAGATTTATACTACAGAGTATAAATCAATTTGTAAATGATGAATCTACAAAACCTAATTTGAAGAAAAACCCAACCAAGAAGAAAGTGAATAAAAGGACCTTTCCAAACATATTCTATAGCTGAAAATCAGCTTACCTAAAACCATTCGTAAATGACTCATGGCCTATGACCATTTTGCTATGAGAATTCATGTTCAGACCTCAAAGACTACAGCAATTAAAGCTGAAAGCCTTCCCTGTGAATTTACCTAAATTAATCACTGCAGAATAAGAAATAACAAGTGAGCATACTGTATACTTTGCAGTGAAAGCCATTAAAATGTCAGAGATTAATTTTCAACTAAATAATTACAAGATAATCAGCAAAGTTAATCCAAGGAAGAAAGAGAAGTCTGCTCTTTAATGTTTTTCTGTTATTTATTTCTACTACAGTACTGACAGTACAGTAATAGACTACAGTACAGTCCCAGGATCCAGTCTGCATTGACTTGCAGTCTCACATAAGCTAACACCTATTTCTCTAGTTTTTCGGAACAGTATTAGGAGTTCCAGGCAAAGAGGAACCCAGAGAGCACTGTGGGCCATAGAACCAGCTTACTGAGCAGTTTACAGCTCTGGTCTATAAACTGGACTTTGACTATATACACAACGGATATTGGTAAGCACAATTGACTTTATTGGAGTTGTAACAGCATACCGACGCAAAAATCAGAGATCTCTATCTTCCCTTGCCTTTGATATACAAGAGCTTGCTGACAATTACTGCTCTTGGTTCACTGCAGTTCCTCCGACAGTTACTGAGGCAGCGCCCTAACTTTCATTCCTTTGAAGTCTAAGAGGCCCCACACATTTTGTTCAATAATGTTTACCCATTTAAGCAGGAAGTTTTTTGTTGCTGAGTGATGGCATTTGACTGCCATGTGAGTTAAGCCTCCAGGCCTGAGGTCATGACACTAAGAAAACAAATGTCAATTACTGACTAGCAGAATCAAAAAATGAAAACGAATTGCCAAAATATGCACTGAACAGTAGAACACTAATGGGAAACTACAGTGTAGTGAATATGCTCCCCTCCTCTAGATAACAATCTCCTAGATTTCTTGAGTAGAGAAGGCACTGTGCATACACAATGCCTGCTAGCTTGGTTTTAGTTTACAACACATGGCTTTATCCATAAAAACCGCAGAGTTTATATGCATTACATTTATATGCATTACACAGCAGTCATACATAAAAAGCACTACGTACAAGTAAACTAGATACACAGAGTAGCCGCACTGTTATGTTTTAAAATTCTTAGTGACGAAAATTTTAACATTTGAAAGATATATGAAAAAAAGAAACAGAAATGCAAACCATGACCTTGCCTTGCTGTTACAATTGAAGTGACACAGTATGGATGCTGTGAATGAATAGCTGTGATCATTGTTCTTGGGGTAGAAGAAAAGACTCTGGAAGACAAGGACGTAGTTGCTAAGAAAGAGAGAGGAATCTCAGCAGGGGTGGCAGGAAGAGAAGACTGCATTACAGGTGAAGGGTAAAATGGCCTCAGTACTGGGATATTTTACAGAGATAAGGAAGGGAAACATAATCATCTTCATAACATAATCAGCCAGTGAAGTATATTTTTACATAGTCACCTTCACTGTATTTTTCCAGTGGTATGGTGAGACACTCAGAGGAAAAGATGGAAAGGAAGAAAAGAGAGGGATGGACATGGAAGAGGGCTGACAGGCAGTTCTGGCTTCAGATTGCATTCCTTCACTCACAGCAGAATCAGAAGACACTAGGTGTGACTTTGATATAACAGACACAGAAAGGTAGATGTGTCTCTGTATTTTTGTCACGTTCCAGTCTAGTCCAAGAGTTACTTCTGTTGATTGTGATTTCAGTGGAGGTACAAGAGAGAATTTGATCTCCGAGAGGGTCTCCCCACTCCTTTTGTACTAAGTGGAGTCTGAATACGCGAGTTCTGCATTTCACTACCCTCTGTTACAAAAAGATAAACATATTCCCAGCCTGGAGGCCATCACAAACAAGTTCAAGCTAAAGAGTCTGCAGAGATTATTTTCCTGAATAATATATATCCAAGACACAACAGCATTAACTAGGTGGAATATTCACTTGAGGAGCTTGAGAAACAATAGCAATTTGCATCTAATGATGCCTCAACGTATAAACATGCTAATTTGCACCTAGGTGACAATACTAAATCAATATGCTCTTAAAATGCTATCCTCTTTTTCTATGTAATTTGTGAGAAACTCACGTGCCAGACTGAGCTTCCTCAGCACAATGGCCACTATGAAATTAGATCAAGTCCCTCATTCTCCCCTACTCAGCTTGCCATAGAGATGAAACATTGCAGGAGCCACTGAAGTGAGCTGGAATCAGTAGCAGCAGTGAACTTAACTCCTATCAAATATGCTCTATAATGTTCAATAGCCCATATAATTGCAGCACATCTCTCTACTGCAGAGAATTTCATTTCTGATCAGGGAGAAATTCCACAGCAGAAAAAAAAATAGAAACCAGGAATACTGTTTACATTTAACATTTGCTTACTGCATTTTTATTAAATGGAAACAATGAAGAGTATAACTCTGAATATATACCCTTCACTGTCACATAGACAACAAACAAAGCTTATATGCAAAATTTATTACATGAATTGAGTCTTTTTTCTATTTACAAAATGTTTATAAACAGCTTGCAATTTTGGCAAATGCTATTATTTAGATTGGCTGGCTAAATAATCTGTGAGAAGGGGTTAAATCTTTGTTGAATGTTCTGAGTCAGCTGGCGCTAGCCTCAATAGCTGAGAGAATCCTATCTGGCTGAATGCAACGGCTAGAATCAGGCTGAAACACAGAACAGTTTAAAATCCAGTGCTTCATACATTGTTTCTATTAGCAACCGCAATTAACTAGAATACTTACAGAATAACATCTGTCTTTATGCAGAGAGAAAAGTGAGCACATACAACTTGCCAAACAGAGGAGGAAAGTTTGGAAGAACATCATTATTTACAGTAGCAGTTTGCATATGGATGACAATATCAAATAAAATATTACTGAAAAAAAGATACCCAAAACAAGATACATTGCAATAAAACAGAGAAGGAAGGGCAGAATTGAAAGAAAAAGACCTTTTTGTGTAACAAAGACTGCACAATTCTACATCAGACGTGTCAGCTAGAGAGTCCTTTGAGACTCTTACACTGTAAATTATTTAGACAAATGACCAAAACACACAAAACCATTAGTGCGAGTTGGACTCTGTCCAGTCAGAGCTAAAGGTGTACAGTGTGAGTGAGGAGACCTGTTAAAGACTGCAGGAGCACTGGGTCACTACTTACGTAAAGTTTTGAGTTTATGTGACTTTTCAACCTGGGAATCCAAATAGTTGTGCCCTTGCTTCTGGGCCTGCTTGAGGCAGAGTTCTTAATCCATGTTATCTCTCCCTCAATATTAATGCACAGAAAATGCTATAGCTGTTGAGGCTAACAACAATTCACTGCACAGCAGGGCTTTGTAGTGGCCCAAAGATTTGAGCAGTAACCAGTGTAGTATGGCAATCCAGGACCTTGCTGGTGGATTCTTTGTCTCAAAGCCAAAATTAACTCTTTGTATTTAGTCCGCCCATTCACATTAGAGAAAGGCAAGTTGGGAGAGGGCAGTTTTTCTCCAGTGTTAAAACTTCAACAGTTTATGATAATATCCATGCTAATTCAGTAGTACCCATGGAGCAATCATGATCAGGTAAGCAGTTCCATAAGCACTGTGAACAAAAACTACCTGATAATCTCAATACTACAACATTTAAAAGAAATCTAGGGAAGTTGTTCAAGATTACATCTCTAGTAAGGATATTTGTCCATTTTTTGTCATTACAGTTGAAAGTAACCCTGCACATAATTCTGCATTATTTAAAGAACCATCCAAAAAGGCATGTCTTAATAGGAGCAATATTGACCTTGTACCAAAGCCTGCCTATAAACACCTATTTTTCAAAACAGTCTAGTAAGAGCAGATTTACGTTTTGCAAAATCAGGACAATTAAAACAGAAGGAAAAAAAAAAAAAGCACTTGATGAAATTAACTATGAATATGGTGTTTGTCACCAGCATAATTTCATTCACAAATGTGATTTACAGGAAGAGACCATTCTCAATGAGATTTGTAACCTGTACAATAGAGGAATGAGCTCTGTGAAACTCTGTTCTTGAGATAAGGGCATGACTGGATGCTAAAAGATTCAAAAAGAAAAATCAGAATCCATAAAACTTGAAGGGTCAAAGTCACCTTTGGCTGCTAGCTTATCAGACCGTTTTAATTTTTTTTTTATATCACATTTTGGCATCAACTTCTTTATTAAAAGTAAATTCTACTTTATTTTGCCAAAGAAAGAGCGTTATAATCATGAAAATGAAAGCTATTCTCATTTTTAAATGAAATATCATTAGAAATTTTATGTTGAATAAGATTACTTTGATACCCAACAGACTCAGTACATACAAAGTAATTCAACTTCAGTGAATTAATTTTCTCCTTTGAAAGCCAGCAGATTTCAGAATTTACCTTTTTTTTTTTTTTCTTCCTCTTCACTGAGACTTGATTCATATCCCACTGAAAACAACGGGAGTTTTTCCTGTTGAATTCAATGTACTTTACATTTCTCCCTAAGAGAGAGATGTGCCAAGCACAATGTGCAAGCATGTTTGTATAAAAGCAGATGTGTCTAGAGAACAAGATAACATGCAGTCCAATGTGTAGATTAATTGATTGATAGTCTCTGCTACAGATGTGTACATTGTTCTAACATGCAGCCTCGCTTTTTAATTTATATTTGTTGGTGGTATTCTAAGAACAGACCTCTGATTAGGCCATCAGTGAGCCAAAGGTCACAAGTCAGGATTTCAGGCACAAGCGAGTACCTCTCAGCATTCATCCTGTGCTGCTAACCTATCCACAATCATATTCTTATGAGGGAAGCAACGTCACATCACAATTATTCGTACACAGAGAAACTAAGGGAGTAAGATTAAATCATTTGTCAAAACTATAGAGGGCCAGTGACAAAATCAGAAGTGAAATTCAGGCAGCCTTAGCTTCCAAATTAACTCTCTAACCATTGCACCTTGTTTTTTTCCTGAGGCACAATATGGGGTATGTCACGATCTCTGCCTATAATTATGGGTGTTTACTGTTTGATATGTTTCAATGATTTTATTAGACCAAGTAGGAAGACTTCAACCAACTTTTCAAGCAAACCTGCCCTCTGGTAATTGTAAATAGTAAGCAAAAAAAAAGCCCATGAATAATCCGACTCCTTGAAATTTCTAGAGAGAGATATCAATATGAAAAGTAAATCCATTTTCACTGTAGTGAGGGTATCAATATTCAGAGGCAAACAAATCATTAATTCACAATTTAAGTGTCATCACTGGAGAGTATTTCATAATGCTTCTTTACCTATATATCCAATATTTGCTTTAAAAAAGCACCAATTTTTGAAGATCTAAAGAGATCACGATCAGCTACAGCTATATTGTGCAACTAACAAACACCTTAAGTCAAATTCCTATTAACCCTTTCCGTGTGATATGGGCAAATGGTTACTGTAATAAATATAACTTCAGGGATCCTGATTACAATGAGAGCAAAAGCATGAGGCACTTGAGAACACTGTTTACACAGACTATTGAAGTGGAACATAAATATGCAGCTCAACCTAGGGGGTCAAAGGTAGCTCTTAATGCTAAAAAAAATCTGGGGAAACCACACAACTGAACAGGCAGATGAATTAGAAAAGTAAAATCTGAACCTCTGTCTCAGTTCAGAACCTTTTACAACTATCACTTATACCCAGTATCATCTTTACTAAGAGAAAGCTAGTAGGTTTCACTTAAAAACTAAAGCTAGGATGCCATACACCCACAGAAAATTATCATTAATAAAATTTTCTTTGTTATCAGCTGGTAAAGCTGTCTGAGATTTGACCATAATACAAGGATTGATAATAAGAAATGACAGTAGGAATCAGGCATTAGTGCTGTTTAAACCCATGTAAATTAATTCTCCTGTTTACCGATTTTTCTGTTGACTCAATTCATATATGACCAGTTCATCTGTTTCTTTTCACTATTCATCAATAAGGGATTAACAGGACTTCTAACTTGAGTTTTCACCATTAAAAGCAGACATCCTATTTTCTGAAATACTAAATTTTTATTCCGTATGAAAAATACATCACATCATCTGCAATTATTTGAATTCTCTCACACAACCCAGAGAGATAAATTCTTTTTTTGAAAGAGGTTATTCAATAATTGTATGCCCTTTCCCAGCTAAAAATGCAAGAGTAATTCCTGCAAGACAATTAGCAATTTTTCTGTTAAACTGCGAATAACAAGATTACAGAAGTACTTCATTATTTCACAGCCTCACTAATACATTTAAAAATTCCCCTATTAAAAAAAGAAGTAAATCTATACACACGCACAGTATTTTTTAAGCTTTTTAAGTAGAATTCACCTAGAAGTTATAGAGTCACCTAGTTCTACAACCATTCCCCTGGCTATTTTAAAGGTACCTAACTGAAACAGTACTATGGCAAAAACAAAATCTCATGACACCATAGCAACTGGGAGTTGTTCCCAGAAGCAAAGTAGTTCACAAATAAAATATGGAATTATTAAAAAAAAACCTACAAGGTTTTAGGTCATTTTCAGATATTACTTCATTTGGCAAAATTCTAACATCTATATTTGCTGTCACCAGATATCAAAAAGGCAAGTCCAAAGCAAAAATTCAAAATCCCCAAAGGCTGAGTATTCTTCAAATTTAAGGAACTACTTAAAATCATTAAGTTACAAGGGCAAATTGAGATCCAAATTTAAAATTCAAAGCTGTCAAGGTTTTAATTCAGACTTAGCATGCTGTCTGATCTATGACTATACAAAATTTTAAATTAAGTTACAGACAACTATGTAAAATACTTTCCTCTAGGAAAAAGTAGGGAAGAAAGAGTTATCTGCTTACATTTGTGTTTTAGTAGAACATGTTTTATAGCATATCTGGTACAGATACACTTTATATATTTACTGTAAAAATGCAACCAGAAGTAGGTATTTTTGCTGCAAAGGGATTCTCAAAATAGATAAGGCACACTAGAATAAGAAAGGGAAACAGAAGCCGAGACAGGTGCCTAAGGTCATACAATAAATCTCTGCCAGAACAAGGAACAGAGCCAGGCTTCTGAATGCCAATTCAGTCATCTATCTGCAGGTTTTGTGCTTCACAATTAATTATTCTGCAGCATTATTCTGACCATACCATTTGCAAACTATAACTATGATGCTGCTAAAAATTATTCAGAAACATAAAAAGGCAGAGAACTGAGGGTCATTTGGAAATATCACTATGAACATTTCTACGAGCCCACAGACATTCATATAGCTATTTGATAAATTTGTGCCTGTGTTCAAACTGGAAAAATAGGGACTTTAAGTCTTATTAGCCTGAGCTCTTCCCAAACCAATTTCATATTTCTTAATGTGAGAGAACTGAACTGGAAACCAGTCTCCCCTACATCTCTAAAAGCACCTTAGTTCAGTCAGGACAATTTTTATTATAAATCTTGAATTTGCCCAGTAATTAAAAGATAAGGAAGTATTAAACATTATATGGCAAAGATCTTCTGCTATGATTGTTGGAGAGAGAGAGAGGCATGTCTGCTGGACGCTGAGGATTCAAGGCAATCCTTTTTCATTAAAAATATATAATTTTTAGTTATTAGCCAGGAGCTGCTTTTATATTATGAATTAAACTTCACAGAAAATGGCTTAGATTAAAAATAAGATTTCTTCAATCGTTACTGAAGTAATTAATTCCCATTGGATGGTCCTAGGATAGCAGAATAAATATGTTTGAAAAAGAAGCAAAGGCTAACACCTACAGTCTTATCAAGGTTATTCTGTCAGCTGGCAAGAGTTACACAGCACAAAAAACCACACCTTTGTCAAAAAGAGATGTGTTTTTGAACTTTAGAGGTGTATTTCAACTTTAACTTTCCTTTAACTTAAACTATCGAAGAAGTAAACTTCTACACTTGAAAAACTGACACAACTACTATTTAAGTAGTTTAGCTTTTCTCACAAAATATATTTGAAATATAATTTGTAAGTCTTTACACAAAGTGGATCAAGTCCATTTTAAAAAGGATGCATGTATAATGTAGTGTCCATGTACAGTTCTTATAGATGAAAAACTTGGAGAATAAATAAATTTTAAGTAAAGGTCAATCCAAGGACTTGAGAAAGAAAAAGACCAAGAAACGAAGAAAGTTCAATTTGAAGTTTGTCAGCAAGGTTACTATACAGAACACATTCATTAAAGATATCTTATTTCCAAAGATATTTAATTATTTAGTATATGGTTAGCTTTTAAGTCTTGACTACACTTCAATTTTTTCAAAATAATAATTCAGAATAATTACTTAGGGATACTGTTTCAAAACATGCTCAAGAATAGCCCTTAAGGAACTCTCCGCATCTCCATGAAGAAGTTAGTAATCTGAAATAAAAAAGAGCTCTGTTTTGAATGTGTACACATTATACCTCTCCTTCACAAACTTATTAATTATCAAGAGTCAGAAACACATGGAAAAGTGCTCCTACCAGATCATGCAAAATTATCACGCAAATCATAAATCTAACAGATCTCATTTGATTGGAATGAAGGTCACAAGTGCTAGGTTCCACTGTTTGATAAAGCCTCTCTCTCATGTGCATTTGCAGTTGCTCATGCAATTTGGCGGATAACACTGATGAACATTCATAACAGCTGAGTATACGGTACCATTACATAGAAAATCAAAGTAGTTAAGAGTATGTAACATTCCTGAATGCCTATCAGACTTGGAAAATCAAGACCACCATCATATACACACAGAAAAATACATTCTGAAAACCAAGCTCAGATAAGAAGGAATTCACGCAAACATTTTAGGGGGGAAAAAAAAAAAAAAGTAACAACAAAATTGTCAGAAACACATGACAAAACCCAAACACCACCCTCACTGCCTTGATGGACATCTAATAATTCTGCTTATTTTTATAATTTTTAATACATATTACATATCCATATAGAGATAAATATTTGCTAAGTATGCTACCTGATTCTAATAATACTAATTCAAAGAAAAAAAAAAAATTCTATTAGCTTATAATGTTCAAATGAGCAACATTTAGTCAGGGTGGAATACACTGACATTTCTAATGATTAATAGGAACACCTTTCAGAAGTAGGAAAAAATCTTGTCTTCAAATTAGATATAAAATATGCTCTAAATACAGGGTGATTTATTTTTCTTCAGTAAATATTATGTTTAATTAATATTACTGTAGAAAGCCATGTTTTAATTTCCCTGACCCTTTCAAAATATTCAGCAATACACACACTTACTTTCTGATTGTTTAGAAAATACCTAAACCACACATCAACCACTATACCCTCTAGCCACAAAGTTCTCCTTTTGTCGGATTTTAGCTTAGTAAAAGAAATGGTTCACCATTTCTTCGTACTAGCTAAGCTGCCATTAGGTCACACAACAGTTTCCTTTAATCACAACAACACAGCATTCCCATGTTTTCACAAAGGTTTTAGATTCTGGCTCAGCTGCACAAAAGCACTTTACATACACTTAAAAACTAGAAATGAGTTGATACAGACTGTCAGTCTCATAAGTAATTATGCATGCCATCCTTCTGTTAACAGTTGGAATTTACAGAGCTTAGCAGTGCTAACCAAGACCCCATCTACATCAGGAAACACGTTCATACTTATCTCACTACTGCTGACACAATTTCATCTCTGTTGACTTTGATATCAATATGTAGATTTTGCATTTCCAAGTATAAAGCAGGCATATATGAAGTGCTATTGTGCAGTTATGTTCTGAATTCACACTTTCCAGAACAGATTTCACTGAAAAATGTGCATAGAAAACACAAACATGTTCAGACTCAAGACACTAATTTTAGAATTTTTACACCTATAGCAAGAAAACGTGAAAAGGAAACATCTATGTATGAAGTTTACAGGTCACAATCAAGTTCAGTTGAAAAAAACCACCACCTGAGGAACTTACAAACATTTGTACACCATCGAGAGGTTGTTCTGAAACTGCATGCCAAATTCTCTGAGGAGCACAGAGAAGCTCTTGTGCACAGATACTAAATGTTCATGGCAATTGCTTAGTGAAGGTTGACTGGATGTTACCATCTCCATCTGGTTAGGGAAAAGACCATACAGAAAGAATTTTTTAAATATACAGGGCCTTGCCTGTTGCTAGTAATACATAACTGCATTTTTTTCAGGAAGCTTTTTTTCATTTGTATTTCATTTGTTTGTCTTTAAACTCTCCGCTCCAAGAAAAACATTTACACAGATAAACATTTCCCAAGGAAAGAAACTAAATATTTATGGAATTAAGGCAAATTTTGTCAATCATAAAGGCAGATGATTTGTTCATCAAGTGAAAGAGGGAAAGATGATACGTATAAGATACAAAATACAAAGACTGTCACCTTTTTTTTTCCTCCTATTTCCTGGCTGAGGATGCAGTGAATGGTGTTCAATTAAAACCACACAATGGAGAACGACTTTGCAGTACTTCTCCTCAATACTTGTAGCACTTCCATAAAGGCAATCTCTGCATAATGGAGCCCTTAGAGAGAACAACAGCTATTTACAGAGAAAAATTGATCCAAAAAGGTGGATCAGCATCTTGCACTGCATTTTGGGGCACATAAGAAACCAACTCTTTCATTTAGACTCTCTAAAACAAAATTACAATCCCTGTCATCACAAACTGCTCTCTCCTGTCAGACTATTTCCAGATACCTAACACTTCTCAAGGCCTGATTCTTCCCCATTCTGAACTCTAACACCAGTATGAAGAACGTTTAAGAGAATCTTACCTTACCAAATTTTTACACCTCTTTTGCAGTCTTCTGCACTGGTATGAATAACTGTATAAGGTGCAAAGCAACAGAGAATTATATCCACATCACACTGTTATCATAAGGCAAAGGTGACTTTCCAACTTTGACTTTAGCAGCCAGTTGTCAGCAAATCTGTCAAAGACACGTCCTGTTTATTGCATTTTGAACAAGAACTTTCTTACCGTACGCTGTGCAAATGGAACTTTTATACTTTGTCTTTCCACAGACTCAAGAGATGTTGCTTCCTTATTGAACTTTCCACTGGTACGGTTTCACTCCCCATGACCCTAGAAGGCAAATGCATTCATCAGGGAACAACTATATAGGCTAAGCCAAAAACAGCATGTTCACAGTACTGTTGATCATCCTGCAAACTGGGTGCAGCCTTCGGATGAAAACATGGCGCAGTCTAATTACTGTCAGAAGCCAACGTCACATTCTGCCTACAACAATGTAGTTAGAAAGATAATAGAAACCTGAGTTCAAGTAATTAAACCACAGGAAGATGAAAGGATCTCACATAGGTTTGAAAGCAGTGATCTTTGTTTTATTGAATTAATTCTAAGACGTGTTTTAGCTAGCTCTCCTTGAATCTCTCCCTGTGTGTTGCTGAAGTTTCCCATTCGGAAATACACTGAATTTCAGCCCTGAGATTAAAACACATTCTGAGACCAGCGTTTCACATTACAAATTCTTCACTGTTAATGCTGTTGTGGAGTTCCTAGCTGGGAAAGGAAGGGACTGTGTGAATAAGGAGAGAAAGCGTGGGTGTCAACCTTTCAATAAGCCACTCGTATATGTTGTGAGCCCATTCAGTCCCTCCTTGTCTTTTCATGATCAGTCTCTACCATATCACTACAGAGCAGCCCCTGAAATGGTGCCCAATGCTTCTAGGTTCAACCAACTGCCTTAAAGTGAATGTGCAGTCATTACCTTAGCTTCCTATCCTCAACCAGGCCCTATCTCTGGAAAATTAGGTCACATTTCTCCTGCAGCACAGTAGAAATACTGTGTAGTTATACACAAGGTAATAATGCAGAGATGATGGAGTTGGACATCATTGCTGAGATTAGCTGCAGTGCTAGTGACAAAAGTAATATCCAGAAAATATTGCTTTGTGTTACAACACAAAATCCCTGCAAAAAGCAAGCTATCTTCTGGCATATAAGAGAAAAATTTTCACATCAAGTGCTTGGGTTTGGGTGTTGTGATTTAACCCAGCCAGCAGCCAAACACCACACAACAGCTTGCTCACTCCCTCCCCCCCTCAGTGGGATGGGGGAGAGA
>NW_009229095.1:0-499 GCF_000690835.1 Fulmarus glacialis
CTTAATGATTCTATGATTCTATTCTATGGGTGCTGGGCATATCCAGGTGCTGGGTACTGGGCACTGGGGGTTCTGTCCGGTGCAGGTGCTGGGGACTAGGTACTGCGGGTGCTGGTTGCTGGGCCCTGGGAGTTCTGGGTACTCTGCATAAGCGGGTGCAGCGTCTGTCTTGCTGCTGGATGCTGGGTGTTGGGCCTACTAGGTGCTGGGTGCTGGGCACTGGAGTGTTGGGTGCTGGGCATGTCCGGGGGCTTGGCATGACCTGCTGTTGGGTGTTAGGAGCTACGGGTGCTGTCTGTGGGCATTTCTAGTTGCTGGTCATGACCAGGTGCTGGGTCTTGTGGGTGCTGGGGCGTGTCCAGGTGCTGGGCATGTCTGGATGCTGTGTGCTCGGCACTTTGTGTTCTGGGTGGTGGGCAGTGAGGGTGCTGGGTGCTGGGCGCTGGGCATGCTGTGTACTGGGCATGTCCAGGTGATGCAGTAGGTACAGTATCTACTA
>NW_009229096.1:0-1073 GCF_000690835.1 Fulmarus glacialis
TGCCCAGCCAGTTCCCAAGCAGCAGTCGCTGCCCCCCGGGGCCAACTCCCCCCAGTTTGTACACTGAGCATGATGTCATATGGTATGGAATATCCCTTTGGCCAGTTTGGGTCAGCTGTCCTGGCTGTGCTGCCTCCCAGCTTCTTGTGCACCTGGCAGAGCATGAGAAGCTGAAAAGTCCTTGACTATATAAGCACTACTTAGCAACAACTGAAACATCAGCGTGTTATCAACATTATTCTCATACTAAATCCAAAACACAGCACTATACCATCCACTAGGAAGAAAATTAACTCCGAAACCAGGACAATAATTCAAAGTTTCTTGCTCTGCTTCCCAGATTGCGTGTCATGTCCATGTCCCACGCTTCCCAATACATTGCAGTTAATCACCAGCACTTTTCCTGTCCTTTGATACATACACACAGATATCATTCCCTTAGTCTGTGGGCCATCCCTATAAAATGTCCGTTGAGTTCATTTAGTCCATGACTTTGGGCTCCATCTGTCAGAACAGTCCTTCAGGGCAGGAGAGATGGTGTGTGGTGTTGGATTGTTGCATGCTGAAGCCAGGTCTGGTTCCATTATTGCTGCGCTCGTCCGGTTCTATCATCATTGCACTTTGCTCAGTTTCATCAAAGTTCATTCTTCATTAATCTGGGTGGTTCTTACTGTAATATCGTTGATATGGCATATAGCAACCATAGAAGTGATGACATACAGTATTATGTAGCAATTAACATCATACAATTTAATTCATTGGCTATTTTCACTCAAAATCAAATCGCCTTGAGGTGCACGTCGGACTTCCCCATCCTCCTGCATCACCCACCAAGTGCACCCAGGTCCTTGAGCAAAAGCAATCCCACGAATGGGTTTGCCTTTGCCCAACGCAGGAATAACCCAGACTGTCTTCCCCAGCATATTTTTAATGTGCACTAAAGGGACTTTATCCCCTTCTACAGTACGTAAAAATTTTGACTGGGCAGGGCCAGCTCGAGTGACAGATCCCCTAGTGTTGACTAACCAGGTGGCTTTTCTAAACATGTGTCCCACTGCTTGAATGTCCCACCA
>NW_009229097.1:0-902 GCF_000690835.1 Fulmarus glacialis
ACTGGTGGATATTCCTGCCACAGCCCCGGAGGTGTTGCATGTGCCCCTGTTGGAGTATTTTGGGGGGTTATGAAGCCGGGAGCTGCTCAGAGCAGGGTGTCCCTGCTCCAGTGATGCCGCTGTTGGTGTCAGAGGCTGAGGGCTCTGGCAGGTCCTGCATGCTGGCCTCCCCTCAGAGCCCCCACCCCATTTCCAGCCTGCAGTAGTGTGCCAGTAGATGCATGAACTAATAATAGTATCAGGAATACCAGCACTGCTGGTGGAGGTGGCCGGTCTCACTGCACACACTGCACCTCGTCACCCTCCTCGTCCCCTGCAGTGGGGTGAGAAGACCCCAACCCTCCCACAGTGGCCTTGGAGAAGACGAGCCAAATCAAGAGACCATTAGCAGGGCACGTGATAACCAGAGAATAACCCATAAATAGCAGGAAGATGGGGAGAAAAAGCATTGACTGAGGGTGTCTTGCTCCAGTAAACGGCCCGGCCACGCCGCTCATGCCCAGCCACGGCACAGCGCAAGGGCAGGGCTGATGCAGCCGTCGGAAACCGGCTGCAAAGCCCCAGCTGTCGAGCACCTGGCAGGTTCAGGCATGACGGGAGAAGATCGAAGGGCGTTAAACCCGGCTGAGTCACCCCCTCCCACAGCTCCCACATCCCGCCAGCACCCCCTGGAGCTCCACCAAAACCCTCCCTTTGCAGCCCTGGCGGGATCCTGGCAGCACAGGGGTGTCTCTGGGGAGCTGTGCCGGTGGCAGGGCACGCGTGGCGATGCCCAAACGCAGCTGCCGCCTTTCAGAAGTAGACGGAGAAGATATTATTATGTATCTATGTTATTGAAAACTGCATTTCTCCGACAGTTTTTTGAGCCTCCAGCCTTTAACTTCAAGTACTTGAGGAGCTGG
>NW_009229097.1:948-4604 GCF_000690835.1 Fulmarus glacialis
AAGGCAATTAATTGGGGACATCTCATTTGAGGGGCAGGGATGGGATCTGCCCCACAGGGAGCCCTCACAGGTATTCTTAGCTTTGATGAGTGCTGGCAATGGAGCAGCGAGGGATTTTTCCAGTGTCTTACATGCCGCTTGTGAACCACATCAGTACAACCATGGCGCAGGGACAGCCGGCCCCGTGCTTTTGGGGGAGGACCGGCAGCAAGAAGAGTGATGGCAATAATCAAAGTCACATTGGGAAACACCACGGCATCCAGTAAAAAGCACCGATGCTCTGCTTTGACTCTGAGGTTTTCATGGCCAAGGCCTCTGCAAACGTGGCCCATGGTCAGGCAGGGGGGGAGCGGGGAGGGGAGCCTGCGGAAACCTGCCGCTCCGCACGAACGCAAAGAAATCAAGTGGATTTGCAAGTCCCCAAATTCCATGTGCGCCACAGAGGAAGGAGTGATAATGGAAGAGCTCCACTTTCGGGTAGGCGATTTTAAATAATTAAGAGGAATAGTGAGGTGGAAACGAATGTGCAGAAGGTTTGGGGCTCCCTGGAAGGAAGCAGAGATGAAAGGAATGGCCTTGCTACAATATTCATAAAGCTCTGAAGGCAACCGCATGAGTGCCTGGAAGAAGGGTTATTGCGTGAGCTCGTCTCCTCTGGAGACCCCGGCCGGGTGGCCAGCGCAGGCGTGGGAGGACGTGGCCAGCCCTGGGGTGTTCGGAGTGTTTTGGGGGTAGCAGTTCTCGTGGCTCTTTGCTAACAGTGCCACATGCAGGAGGATGCCTCAATCCAGCCCAGCGCCAGGCGATCAGGGGGCTTGTGCCCACCCCCAGCCCCTTTCCCTGCACTATGGATTTTATTTATTCCTTTTCCTTTGCCAGGGATGAGGAGCTGAGAAAGTCTGTGTGGTAATGGGTCAAACCCTAAACTTTTCTGGTGGACCGACCATAGCTTTCGGCAGCTATGGGGGATGCAAACACGGCAAAAAGCAGCCCGATGGAGCGGTGTGCAGCCCATTTTCCTCTCCGTCCCCAAGCCATGTGCACTGGTACTGGCATGGGGTATTTGTGCTGGGGATGGTGTTGGGCATCAGTGTTTCGATGCTTCAATGCTGGGAGTCAGCATTGGGTATTGGTACTGGTACTGAGGATTGATACTGGGAATGGTACTGGGTATTGATCCTAAGCCTTGGTCCTGGTACTGCGGATGAGCATTTGGTGTTGGTCCTTGTACTGGGTATGGGGTGCTGCTCCTGGTAGGGGGTATGGGGTGCTGGTACTGGGTGTTGATAGTGGTACTTGCCTTTGGTTTGCCAGGTCTGTACATCCAACATTGCTGTTGTGCTTGCAAAATCTTGGCAACATCCTGCTCTCCCCCGGGCCAGACATGGCTGCGCTGTGCAGGGAGCACCATCCCTCTGTGCAGCCCCCAAACCCCGGGATCCTGCACGGGCAGATGCAGCTTCTGGGCAGTCGGGACTGTTTCTCAGGAGATCACACTTCATTTTAACATTGTCCACCTTGGACTTTCCATTAACGTATTGCCAAGAACCGGGTACATTTTCCACCTCCAGTGCACCACTGGTGTCCTGGTGTGAGCTGCTCGTCCAGGTGGGAAGAGGGGTCCCCGGTCTTGCCCCAGTGTGACCCCCCTTCCTGACACCCCAAGGGAAGGATCTCTCCCAAGACCAAAGGAACTGGCCCCAACCTGAGCTTTCTGATGTGAGTCTTCCATAGCAGTGGGGAAATGCTGCAGAAACTCCAGTCCTCAGTCCAGGACTCGTGGAAGTGTCACCCAACGAACCAGGAGCGATTCACCAGCAGATAGCAGTGGGAAGGAGGGTGAATGATGCGACTCTGTCCTGGCAGCTGGGGTGGGAGGTGAGGATGCTCCCTGGAGGGTATCGGGAAGCTCAAGGATGCCTCTTTGAGCAAAGCCTGTTGCTACCACCTCAGCTGCATACAGTTTTGCTGCTGATTTTCACTGCCTCCAACCAAGTTGAGCATTTCTCCAGGCAGCGTTGACAAAACTCCCCAAATTTGCTGCTTTCCGTGCTCAGAAACAGGGGGAGGAGCTTGTGCAAACCACAAAGAGCTGATCTCTCTTGCATTTCTTCTTTCCATGCATTCCCCGTGTCTGGGGAGGGCTTGGTTGGCACAGTACAGCACGAAGCAGAGCCATGAACATCTGGAACACTTTTTAGATAGAAGAACCTAATATGCCTGGCCTTTTTTCGCTGCTAATTCATTGGTGAGCCCAGGCTTTGGCTCCTGAGGGATTTCCATTCCCAGCATTGCCATGGGACGCTGCGCCAGCAAATGGCCGGTGCAGTTGCCTCTGGTCTCTCTGCTGATCATCTCCAGCACGCGGCTCCAGGGCTCAGCAGACGCTGCTCCAAGCACACCATGGCCGGTCCCAGTCTTGCAGTGAACATTTACACACGGCATTTACACACGTGCTTGATGTGAAGTTCTCCAAAGCACATGTGCCTGTGCATGGCTTTAACTGTGCTGTCTTGGGCCCTAAATGCTCAATTAATGCCTTTGGGAATTGCACGCTTTTCAAATGCGTGCTTGTCTGGAGTTGCATTTTTTTCAGAGGAAATCCAAGTAAGCTGCCGCCTTTTCTTCCTAGTGGGCAGAGGAGGGGTTTTGCCTGGTTTGAGGTGCCTGCAGGCATTTATCGCTGTGTTAATGTGAAATCTGGCACACTTCACCGTGGGCACTGGCACAGAAAATCCACCCCCTCTGGTGGGTGCATGCTCGCTCTCCACTCGCTGGGCTCTGCTCCACACCAGCCCATCGTCATCTTGCTCGGTCACTGGCCACCCCATGTCATGCGAAAGACCTGTCAAATCATTTAGTTGCTGCTACAGCTACAAAATCCCATGGAGTTTCTGCAGGAGAGGCGCAGCAGAGCCTGTAGATGGGCTTTCGGCAGCTATGGGGGATGCAAATACAGCAAAAAGCAGCCCAATGGAGCGGTGTGCAGCCCATTTTCCTCTCCCTCCCCAAGCCAGGCTTTGCTTCATGGGTGGCTGTGGGTGGTTCAAGGCAGCAGGAACCTCCTTCATGCAATGGGGAGCGATGAGATGCCGTTAGATGTGGGGGCAGCTGGGAGCAATGGGAGCTGCTGGCCTGGGACGATGCAAGGACGCATGAGCAGGACCAAGCAGCTGGGGTCTTGCAGGATTTTTCAGGGACTAGTGGCAAACTCTGGGCTAAAGGGGGATCTCTGCTGAGACTGGGAATGTGAGGAGGAGGAGGGGAGAGCAAAGCAGCCACCACCCTGGGAACGGGCAGCAGGATTAGTGATGCTGGAGAGGCAGAAGGGCTATGGCATGAAGACATCCCTGGTTTTCCCCAATCCCTGTGGCTGCCTGCAGCGTGATGGGGAGCTCTGCCAGGCCTGGGGGAGGAACTGCGCTGCACCCCGAGGAGTGCAGCCTTCGGCCTCGTGGCCCTGGTGTGCCCGAGCCTGGCTATGGGGGCTGCTCAGTGCAGGAGCCGCTCTGCAATATGGCTTTCTGAGCTCCATCACCATGGAGATGGTTATTAATGGGGTGGGCTGTTAATGAGGTTCCTGGGCGCTTGCTCATCCTCCTCCCGCTGTGACTCGGTGGAGAGGCTATGGTGCAGCCGGCAGTGGTCTCGGGACT
>NW_009229097.1:4788-10309 GCF_000690835.1 Fulmarus glacialis
TGGGGACAGGAGCCCCCGCTGCCCCAGGGCACCCTGGCAGGGTGAGAACAGACTGGGCTTGCACGAGCTGGGACCATCCTCCTCTCTGCCCTTGGCGGGAGAGCTGACGAGGCGATGCCGATGGCATAAGGAGTGTTGTCACACCAGGGACACCGCACCCCCACCCTGCGCTCGACCCGCCACATTGCCGGGGCACAGCCAAGGTGGACTCCCCCAAATTCATACCTTTCTCCTCCAAATCTCCTGGCTGGGGAGAGGACCTGGTGGGGAGGATCCTGGAGGGGGTCCACACACATCCATGGTTCAGAGCCCTGTCCCAGGGCAGGGGGTGAGAGATGCCCCAGGGACCCAGCTCCCCTCACCCGTGGGCCACGCTGAGGCCGAGCCCTGGGGCCGAGAGTCCTGCCAGATAGGAAGCCCTGCCAGCTGCCTCCTGCCAGATTTCTGCTACCTGCCGTGGCATTCAAGGTAGCTGCAAAGCATCCTGTGTGCTGCCGGCAGCCTAGGTGGAAACAGCACACCCAAAGTCTCTCCCTCCATTCAAAGCAGGAAGTCAACCTTTCTTCTTGGGTTTATTGCTCTTGAAGTTGGGCTTTTGAAGCTGTCCCTTGCTTTCCAGCAAGCTTCGCTCATATTAAACCATGACACTGAGATGTGCACCCAGGGTGAAGTTGGAAGGAAAGCAACATACAGAACTTGAAATATAGTGGGAAATAGCCTAAAAGTCCCTGGTAATTAAGCAAGGAAATGGTGTCAGCCTATTTATAGGAGCTTCTTGCAGTGGAGACTTTGTACTTGCTCCTCAGCCCTGGCAGGAGTGTCTGCTGCTGGGGGAAACAGCCTTAAGCCTCCATTTCTGAACGGCCTCCTACACCGGAGTGGGGCAGAGGCTGAACCCTGTGGTTTAGGGAAGGGTGACTCCAGGGGCACAGCTGAACCCAAGACGTTTAAGGGGGTATCAGGGCTTTTACCGAAGCCCGTGTTGGTCTTGGATGGTAAAACCCTTCTCGCTGCTCTGGCCACAGCTTCAGCAAATGCTCTGTGCTTGGAGCAGGGACGGAGTCAGGCAGTGAGACCTTCCAGCCAGGCTGCTTTTGGCCTCTCACCTCGGGGGGTGGGCAGAGCTGTGTCTCCATCACCTCCAGGGCAAGTGGGTCCTGGGCGATGCGATGGTGATGCCACTGTGCCCAGGGCCCTGCTGGCATGGGGGTTTTGCAGACACTGTCCATGCTGGAGCGGGGCTGGCCAGGGGTCTCTGCAGCGAGGGGAGTGAAGGATGGGGCTGCAAAAGCTGCTTAAGGGATTTGAATTCTTAATCCCCATTAGAAAATTAATGTCCAAATCCCTGGAGTGGTGGCAAATCCCACCCCAGAAGTTCATTTTTCTTCAAAACAAAAAGAAACAGAAGCTGCAGCGTGTGGGACCGGCAGCCCAGGAGTGGGGCTGCCCAGGGTCACTCGCAGCCCTGGGCCACCCTCCATGGGGCACCCGCAGGCGCCGTTTGGGGACAGCCACCCTCGTTTCCCCCCAGACATTGAGACATTTCCTCCCAAGCTGGCTGAGTATTTCAAAGCTCAGGGACATGGCTTAGGATCTCATGCCGGTGGCTGCTCTCCCCTCCCCGACCCTGTCCCCAGCACACTCTTCCCATATTTTGGGAAAATATTTTCCATTTCTGCAAAGCAGTAGCTGGTGTGGAAAATGGCCGAGCTCTTGGGAATCCAGGCAGGTTGTATTGCTTTGAAAGCAATTCCCGTCTGACTTAGCAAAAGGCTAAGCTAATTTTACACATGACTGATTTTCACACCTTTAACAAGAAGCAGTTTCTTTCTTGATGAGCAGTGCATATGGCAGTTAAATTGATTATTCATTGGACGAGTGAGAATACGCAGCACAGAAACTGTATTGGATACCCAAGGCATTGGAAAAGGGCTACAGAAGTACATTGAAAAGTGGGTTTTCTCCCCATGCAAATATGACTGAATATATCCAGACACACTGAATCACAACTTGTGCTAAAACCAGTGAAAAAGTCAAGATATAAATTAGTTTTAAAATCTGGCTCTGGCTGGCCTTTCCGTTGCATTTCTGCCCCTTGAAAGCTTCAGCAGCAGCGTTTCGTCCACCTGCATGTCTGCAGCCGTGGTGGTGTGCTGTGCAGACGTGGGATGGGGAGCACCCGGCTGCAGGCTGAACAGCGCTGGGACAAACCCTGGGCAGATGGGGCCAGATTTGGGCTGCACTTTGCATTTCACTCCTTTCGCCTCCAATGGAAGCCCTTGACATGGGGCACAGGGACTCACAATAACACCCCCTTAATGCTGTTCCTGGGCTGGGGCTCTTGCTTGGAGGAGGATGGAGCTGCATAACCTTTGCATGATGCAGTACCCTCCACCGTTTGGTCACTACTAGGGGCAAAATGCTCAAAGCAATGGTCCTTTACCCTGCCACGCTTGTCGTCTCCCTTTGTATGATAAGGGTTTCCGTGCATTTCCACTCATCTCCAAGAAAAGCTGCATCTTGGGCAGGGGATGGTGGGTGGTGAGGGAAGGAAGGGTTTGTCACAGCCCCATGAGCCTGATGGCCATGGGATGTCCCTGCCCATCAGAGCAGGACCAGTCCCAGCACCAGGTTGGGATGACTACAGCGTTGTGCAACCAGGTTTGGAAACCCCAGGCAAGGATGGAGACAGCCCACGGCTCTGGTGACCCATCCCAGGGCTGCGTCTCCTCCGGGGAAGGAGCTTTTTGGTGGGTCCCACCCGAAACCCATGAACGGCAGCCACTGCCCCGCAGTCAGGAGTTTGTCCCCATCATCCCTAGGCTGGATGGGGACTAAATCCCTGTAGCACGGACCCATGCTCCCAGAGGCTTAAGGGGTTGTTTTTGCACCTGCCCCTGTTTCCAGCAAGCTCCATGGGAATAGGCTCTTTGTCATTATCCCAGCCCGGTCCTGGGGCTGTGGGTCCTGCTGCTGGAGCATCCCTGGACCTTGGCAGTGCAGGAGTTTTGCTGTAATTTCCTTGCACAGGCGGTAATCGTAACGAACATCCTCGCTGCAGGGGAGTGCGGAGGGAGCCAAGCACTGTCAGTTTGAATGACATTTTAATTCAGGTTAATTAAAGGGTTCAGGCAAGAACAAACAAGCAGACAGTCTCCTTGAAGCAGGCGATAGGAGATCTGAACCTGAGCTGACAACCGCCCACGGGAGGCGGCCGATCCCTGCGTGCTGAAGAGGGGAACGTTCTGCTTGCAGCTGCACGGGGCACAACCCAGCGTGTCCTACCTGGGTACCCAGAGCATCACCCTGAGACTCCAAACCACCTCGCAGCTGGGAGGGAAAGCTCCCAGGTCAGCCCAGGACCTGACAGGTGCCCAAACCACTGAGCCAGGGAGGTGTTTCTTCAGGACAGGTCTTCAGGTGTCCCTCGACCACTGGGTGCTGTGTGGGTGCCCCCCACCTCCGCTGCATCATCATCTGGGGTGGGTGCCTGGGCTAAGCCCCAAATTTTTAACGAGGCATGATGTGGATTTGCTCTGACAGGCCAGCGGCTGGAGCTCAAGACCAGATGAGCTTTCCAGGCTGAGACAACCTCCTCAGAGGTCGGCTTTCCGCGTGCCGGACTCCCTGCATCTGCCTCAACAGAGCTGGCTTGCACCAACCCACCTGTTGGCACACCTGCCTCCAAAGTTTAGGACAAACCCTAAAGGATTGTCCTAAATTTTAGCAGAAGGCAGGATCCAGCACCTGGGCAGGGTTTTCTTGTGCAGCAGCACGGGGATCTGGCTGGGATGGAGAAGGATGCTTGGGGCCATGCGCCGTCCACGTGGGCTCTGTGCACAGAGCGTGCATTATTGCTTCTTTTTGCTGTAAAAACATGCTTCTGAGGGATGCATTCATGCAATATAAATGTGAGACCTGCTTTAAGCGGGCAGAGCCCAGAGATGAACGATGGGTCTGCGCAGGCAGCAGCACGCAGCCTTTCATTTCCCAGTTGCAATTAATAAATTATGATTTTCATAACATGAACTGTGATCTGGGATCCCAAAATGCCTTGGGGCCTGGCAGGGCTCCCCCACAGCATACTGCCACCAGCGCTTCACCCTCACCAACAGGCACTGTCCCCATAGCCACCCGCACAGTGCTTTGCAGGATCCGGCCACAGCTTGCCATCACCGCCAGGAGCTGGGTCTGGTCCCCAGTGAGGATGGGTGGCATTGGTTGGCAATGGGATGTCATGGGTTAGTGATGGGTTGGTGGGTGGTGATGGGTTAGTGATGGGTGGTGATGGCTGGTGGCAATGGGTTACTGATGGGTTGGTGGTGGGTGGCGATGGATAGTGATGGGTTGGTAATGGTGGCGATGGGTGGTGATGGGTTGGCAGATGGGTTGCGGATGGGTGGCAATTGGTGGTGAGGGGTTAGTGATGGGCGGCAATAGGTTGGTGATGGTTAGTGGTGGTACCATAAAACTTACCAGATTTGGGACAGAAGGGGTGAGAAGAGTGGTAATAGCCTGCTGGGGTGTTGGATAAATCTAGATGAAAACTTCTTTTCATAATCATCCCTAGATGAGAACTTCAGTTCCTGCAATACCAGCACCTTCTGCGAGGAAAATGACCTAGAATAGTACCTTTTGAGTGAGCTGACGCTAAGTCCATGCTCAGGAGATGCCAGGTGCTGGACCGAGGTTCAGAGGGTTGGGGACCTGCCTGTACCCATGCAAGGGACAGCACTGAGCCAAGTTAGGGCCAGATCAGTAACTTACAGCCAGGATTGTAATACAAGTGTGACTCTTAAAGCAATGGCACATAGACCGTTGCTGGAGGACCGGGACAGCAAGGGTCTGCAAGGGGCCCAGGAGAGGAGACACAGCTCCAGGCAGGTTGCCCAAAAAGGCAGGGCAGGTGTACAGGCAGGGTGTTGGCATACAAGCAACCCCATCATTTCGACACCGGAGCCCTCCAGCCCAGTCAAGCATCCTTTGCCGCCCTTGGAAGGAGGGTGATGCCGGAGCTGCCATCACCTGCTGTGACTGGGGACACTGCTCTGGGTGCGTGTCCCCAGGCAGAGGCTGGCTCTATGGCAGGGAGAGGGTCCCCAGTGGCTGTGGCGTGGCACCGGTGGCAGGCGAGGTGTCCCGGCTCCCACCTGCTCCTGTCTGGGCTGAACTTCCCCCTCCCAGCTTCTGCTCTGTTTTCAGTTCAGTTAGAAAACAAACCCTGTGGGGTGGTTGTTTTTTTCTTGCTTTCCTAATTTAGATGGTCCCAAGGCCCCACAGGCAGATAAAGGCGAGTTTATTCCTTTCCTGTGTTTATGGTGCTGCTGGAACATGCTGCTCCCGCAAATATTACATCGAGAGAGCGTGGGGAAGGCTCAGCTTCCCCAGCACAGCTTAACTCTCACCTACATCTGCCCATCGCCGCTCACTGCCTCCTCCCGCGCCCCGGCATCGCACGCCAGACATGCTGCTGCTGTCTCCAGCTTGGCTCGGCGGTGGTGGCTCTGGCCATGCCGGTCCC
>NW_009229097.1:10387-10850 GCF_000690835.1 Fulmarus glacialis
GCTCCAGCTCCGAACCACGCTGGTGCCTCGGCTCATCCCATGAGCTGGGAGAGTCCCAGTGCCTGGTGCCACATGGACTCCGCAGCTTCACTTTGGCCTCAGCCCCTTCTCATATGCCTGCCGTGTCCCCAGAGGGTGCAGGGGCAGCACCAAAATGCCCCCGGGGGATCAGCTAATGCCCCCCCCGCGTCCCCGACAGTCCTGTTCCGCTGCGGGGGGCAGAGGAGAGGACTGAGCAGAGCGGGCGCAGAGGCAGGCAAGGATGCAGAGACACTGTGGAACCCTGGCTGGGCTGGGTGTGGGGCTCCTGCCACGCTGGTGGGGATGGGGACAGATTGGGATGCAGGTCCCTTGCATCCCGGACTGTGGCGGGATAACTGGGAGAGCTCAGCCCTCCCTCGCCTGTCTTGGTGGTTGGCCTCAGCCCTGCCAGAAAGTGGCCCTGGGGGGGTGCCGCGACAGG
>NW_009229097.1:11034-12497 GCF_000690835.1 Fulmarus glacialis
GCCTCCTCGGGCCCCCCTGGCTAAAGGAAGCCGCTGGCTTGGCGGGATGCGAGGGCAGGGGACAGGCAAGGAAGGGGAGAAGATGGCTGCGGGAGGGCTGGAGGGAGACCGCAGTGAAGATGGAGGGTTCATTGCTTGCAGGAAAGAAGCTGGGGGGGAGGAGCACCCCGAGGTACTGGAGGGAAGGGCTCAGGGCTGGGGGCTGGAGGTTTTAGTGTCTGTGCATTAATACAGCCCGACTTACCCACATGGCGCTGGTGGGAGCGGGATGCCAGTGAGACCTCTCCCAGCCACAAAAGCCTGGAGGAAATGGCATCGGGGGTGTCAGCGTCTTCCAGGGCAGAGGTGTGATGAGTCCCATCCCTCCTGGGCTTCCCCGGGATGCCGCCAGTGCCCTGCCTCTTCCCAGGGTCCAGCAGAAAAAAGAACTCAAAAATCCTCTTCGTAGGACAGCCAGACAGCCGGAGGTCTCCAGCGAGATGCAGTTGACAGGGACTGTTCCCTCTCTCCTGGATCTTGAGAGGTGGAGGCTGCAGTGTGAAGCCAGTGGGGCCGGTTCCCCTGTGGTGGCCGGCACCCGGCACACACCCTGCTGCTCACCACCAAGATTTGACTAAAATGCAAACACCAGCTTGCCTGGCCCAGCTTTTCAAAGAGGTCCAAAACCCCAGGCCAGTCTTGCCAGCTCTTCCCGGGCAAGGGTGAGTCACCAGCCTGGCGCTGCCTTCCCCAGGCCGGTGGTGATGCTGGGCACAGCACTGACCCCGGCCCCACGCATGGCCATGGAGGTGTCCGCGAGCAGGGTGCCGGGCCGCACCTGGGGTGAGTTTGGGACTGACCATCACCACCGGCGAGGAGAGGGAGCTCTGTCCCCCTCAGTGCTCCGGCTCCATGGGAAGGGACATCACCATCCTCTGAAATCAGCCCGGAGGCTGGGGAACAAGCTGGTCCCCAGGCAGCAGCAGGGTCAGGGATACCTGGAGAGGAGCTGGACCTTGGGGAGGGGTAGTGTGAGGACAACAAAGGAAATCAGAGATAGGGGCAGGAAATAACAAATGTGAGTCAGCTGAGAAGCACGCGGGCAAGGACAGCTTCGGAGAGCTAATCTGCAGGAGATAACGCTGCCGGGATGGAGGAGCCTCGGAGACGAGCTCATGGAAGGGGAGAATCAAGCACGGAGGTGTGTGAAACTCCAGCGGCCAACACGGTCCTTTGCGTCACACTCGGCTACATCACCCCTGGGTGCCAGGGGGAACGTGGGGCTCAGCACCCAGCCTTGGGTGCTCTGGACAGCATGTACACTTTGGGATGCATTTTGTAGTCTCCAAAGCTTTCCTTGAAATCCTGCACTGGGTGTTTATCCCCTGGCAGACAGGACTAGCTGCGGCGCAGCCTGTCTGCTTTTAGTCTGGTGGAGATTAAGCTCTCCAGGGCCTAATGGCAATTCTTTTGGCAAGCGGTCA
>NW_009229097.1:12543-14803 GCF_000690835.1 Fulmarus glacialis
CCTCTCCAAGTGTTCAATGGGGAGCAGAAGCGGCAGGAGCTCTGGCAACGCACAAGCTGCTGCAGGCGCCCCGGGGATGTCCTACATACGGCAAAGAGGCTGCGGAGCCGCCGGCTCGCAGGCAAGAGCCAGAGCGATCTGGGGGCTGGGGAAGGGGCAGCACTGCAGAACGGCCGGCATGCTTTCCTCCACACAGCAGAACCCTCTTGCCTTTCTCCCCCTGAACATCCAGATGTTGGGATCACCAGGAGTCCTGGCCTGAATAATGAAGGTCCCAATTCCCTTGGGATTTGGCTGGATATGAGCCAAGGGCAGCTTCCTGACTCATGGAGGAAGACTGGGGACAACGTGGCTCCGCTCATCCCCATGCAAAGGCTCCCATGCCAGCACCGGACCCTGTCCAGCCCGTCTAACCCACTTGGTACCCAGGGATGTCCCTGCTCCCCTGGTCCAGATGCAGTCAGGACTCCCCTGAGTGACACAGATGACATCCCAGTCATGACATCCCACCACCCTGCCGTTGGGGACAGGGAATCTGAACTTGCATTTTGCAAACCTGTCCTGACATCGCTAATAATAACTGTGTTAATTAGGGAGCTCTCCCAGCCCTGCATGATTCGTTCGGTCAGTTATGGGGGATGTTGTCAGGGTAATGTAAATGAGGGGTGGCATTTGCCTCCCCAGCAGCCGTCTGGAGTGCTGGAGCTGTGTCTAAGACCCGAGGCACTTGCTGAACGTCAGGGCAACCTGGTCGACGCAGACACCACAGGCAAGGGCGCCGCTCGGCTCAGCCCCACGTAGACATTTGGCCCGAGGAATCAGACACCCGCCAAGCACGACTGCTGCTCGCACCCATCTCCACCGCAGGCACCCAAAGGAGAAAGGCTGTGTCCCAGCCAGGCTGTCTGCCCCAAGCCTGCTGGCTGTCACTGGCTTTTAGATGACTGCCCATCACCGTGGTGGCATCTTGCCCTCTCCAAGCCCCTTCCACGTGAAATCAGACAGGACAGTGAAACCTTCGTGGGCTTTGCAAAGCCTGAAATTTCCCACTTTCCTGCATCAAAGCCCTGCTGGCATGGGCAGCTGGTGGCTTACTTTCTTTTCGGCTGTAGTATCCCTTGGACAACAGATGGCCTTGTGGTTCGCTGGCTCGCATACCTGCCCGGCCGGGGTGGGGGCCATGGCGTGGCACCAGGACAGGGTCTCTCTGCGTCTGCCAGAGGGGACTGGATTGTCCTGAGATCAGTCAGGGCCAGTTTGCAGGATGGTGGCAGAGCCCCTGCAGCATCGCCCGGTCCCGTCCTGGGGTGCAAACACCCTTCAGCTGGGAAATGCCTTTAGGGCGGAGGTTTTCTTCTTTGCTGAGGCGTGGCAAAGGTGGTGACAGGCTCACTGCGGGGCTGCTGCTGGCCGGCACCCGTGGGTGCTGCTGAGGGGCCTGTTGCCACTGGATTGCCAGGGGGAGGCAAGGGGCAAGTGATGCCGTGGCTCAGCATCGTTGCCCACTGCCGTCCTTGCTCCCAACCTCGGGCCTGTTTGCTCTGCATCAGCTGTGCCGCCCGTGAGTCAGCGTCTGAGGTGGGCCAAAAAGGCCATGGAAGCTCTATGGGTGCTGCTGGGGTGACACCCTGGCCAGCAAACCCGTACCACCGCACCGGCCCCCAGCCCGCCCCTGCGTTGCGTCACGGCGGCTCTGCGGGCACTCCAGACGTCCCTCCTTAGCTGGTGGGTCCTGGGGGCCTTTGCTGGAAGATGTAAGCTGTGTCTTGTTTCTCTCCTTGGCCGCCAAAGCTCCTTTTTTCCTCTGGAAGAGGAAAAGAATTAATTGAGCAAGAATTAATTAAGAAGCAGAAAACAAAGCTGCCAATTTTCAAATGAGATGTTAAGTACTTCAGGAACTGCCCATTGCTTTCTGCTCTAAGCGTGTACTTTGGTTCCAGCCCGGGCTCGTCCCACTCTGGCCACCGGCCACCCTCATGTCTATTCCTGGCCCAAAGAGCCCTGTGCCGGCAGAAACCCCCTCTCCGTGTTGCATCACTGGTTGAACTCCAGTGCATGCTGTCTCCAAAGCAACAAGCAGCTAAGTAAAAATTTTGATCTGAGCCTGAGCCAAGCTTAATTTTTAATTGCTTCTAATTTCACTCTCTGGGCTGGGTTTGCCAAGCCGGGCAGAAAGGTCGTGGTGGCAGGTGCAGGCTCGGTTACCCGCGGGCAGTGCTCCAGCCCTTCCTGGGTTTGAACCTGTTGGGATCTGGCAGCG
>NW_009229098.1:0-48470 GCF_000690835.1 Fulmarus glacialis
TTTTTTCTTTTTTCTTTTTCTTCTTCTTCCTCTTCTTCTTCTTTTTCTTTTTTCTTCCTTCCCTTTTTCTTTTCCTCAGGGGAGCTGTATTTTTCAAGGCACAGCAAAGGGTTTCCATCCCCCCTCCCCCCAAAAAAGAAAATGGCAGCTCCTTCTCAAAAATAATAAAGCATAACCAAGCAAGGCATATTTATACTGTGGTTCTCCCTCATTCAAAGTACCCCCCAAACAAAGTCCAGGAGGGGTGGCACTGCTAAGTGGCAGGGATCCGCTGAAAGCAGGGGCCTCAGTAGTTCCTGAACAGTGGGTTTCATAAAATTTTGGGAAAACTACAGAAACTGCTTTAAAAGCTATTTACCTGAGAGACACAGTGTAACGGTAAATTTGCAAAGCACTCTGAGATTCTCAGAGGTAAAATATTCTTTTATGACACCATTTATCCCTAAGGACCTTAAAGTCATGGCCTTCCTCCAAAAGACAAATTGACTTCTGAAGACATTGGATCATTATTTCCTATGAGATACACCACTAAAATCTATCAGCCAGGTGAGCGTGCAGCACATTCTGTGTTAGGAAGAACAGATACAAACTGCAGTATATAAATACTAAGTACATTTCCAAATAGTGCATACAAGCCAATTCAGCCTGGGAATGATCACTTTGAATGAACCTGTCTGGAAAGTTTAATGTCAAAAGTCCCTGGCCCTGTAGATTTCCACAACAGACACAGCTGATTGATTTACTTAGCATCTCAGAGTTACTCTCTGAAGATCCGAAATGGAATTCTACTAAGTCCTTATCCAAGTGCCACTGGGCCAAATGATCTTTCCTTCTGTGAAAACTGCTTCAAAGTGATCTTCATAAAGTAAACTGCATTGAAAATAACATTCCAGAAAAGAGCTAAAAGGGGAACACATTAAAGAAATTATAGTTAAGAGCTAGAAACAAATGTAAACCACACTTCAATTCAGTACAGTTGCAAATATTTCATAATTTTGGAGTACAAAATTTGCTACCTTTCAGATTCATGGCCATATTGCGGTTGATTGCTGAGTTAAGTAATGAAAGGCCAGAGCAGCAGATTGTTTAAACTTTTGTCTAAACTTCAATTCTCAATGCCTGGAGAAGTGTAGTGGTAGTGAATTGCACTAACCTCCTGTAAATGGGACAGGAGCATCTCTCAAAAGTAGCTGGTAAAGATAACCAAAAAATAGGGGCTTCTGATTTGGATTTCCTGCTGTACACATGCTGTGCTGACAGTAAGTACTTTAGATGAAGAATAAAGGGATATGCCGTCACTCTCCAACGGTGGGTAATGGTGCTTAGCACTTCAGATAAAGTGTTGGAGCCAAGATGTCCAGGCAAGCGTATTCATAACTCTTCTTGATATATATCACTTTACCTTCTAAAACAGGTTTCTAACATAGTGAATAATATTGACAAAGTCATTCTGATAGTTACTGAATATTCCATTTTTATTTCATGTTTTCTCTGCCCTTTGATTTTTGTTCTTGGAAATAATGTCAATAAAGCCGTTATAATCATTGTTGACTGTCACATTTAAAGATTAATGTTCCCAGGGAATATTTTTGATATGTTATCCTAAAGAAAATTAATATATTCTGTTACATTTTACTAACCTATAGGAAAGGTACGAAAGAGAATACCTGAAATCACACTTCAGTGCCCAGGGCACCATGCACTGCTCTGAAAAACTTCCAGTCTTATAACCATTGTAGTAAAATATGTTCAGTGCTCCCTGTCATCTATTAACATATGAAACTAGCTAAGCTGAAACAAGTTTTAGCTCAACTGTCAGTAAAAAAATATTTCTCTGGATTAGATAGTTTTCTTTTAAGAGAAACATGGATCCTTCAATTTTGGAATTATTTCCCCAAAACTATAATGGAAATCTGGTATCAGACTGCCAGCAAGCAATTCTGTTAGAGAACTCTTGTCATAAAATAATAAGACAATCAGAAATTGTATTCCCACATAATCACCATCATCATCATCTCCCTGTAAGGCATGATGATGCTTTACACTCTTCTCACTAATCTACCTCAAAACCTAGCCTCATAGATCTCAACTCTTGTTTGCTATATATTTAACAAACAGGAGCTGATAGATCAACCGGGCAAGTCAATAGAGCGGAGGTAAATACCGAAGTCAAGTGTCCTCCAGAGAAATTTCCCTGCTACCAGCCCCCAGTAGGCGCATGGGGAATGATAGCTCAAGTACTTTGGACTGATCTCTCAGCTCCCATTTTGGAAAAGGGAAGTTAATTTCAAATTGTAGGGACTTCAGCTGCATAAAGCTTTAAAGATCAAAATCAGCACTTTGAACCGCACCGGCTCAGAGATGGCAAAGGCGAAGATAATTATGGCTTGGTCTCTGTGAGGGCGAAACAATTGCAATTGCTACACCAAGTGCAGCTTCAAAAAAAGCACTTCTGAACACAATAGCAGCCTGTGACTCAGGGGCAATCAAGGGCTCATAAACATTGAGCCTCTGTGGCAGAGGGCAAATACATCTTCTCAGTAATGGAGCCAGGCGCAGTTTCAAGCAAGTTCTCTGTCAGTTAAATATGAACTGATCTGACATTGGTTTTACAGTAAGAATAAAATTCTCTACAGTACAAAAAGCTAGAACAAAACCTGTACCCTATTGCGTTTGCACAGAGAGAAGGCGGCTGATTAGTAGAAGCTCTGCTCTGGTCATTCTTCTTTTCCTCATCTGGCCCCAATGTCTTATGCCAGCACTTCAGGGAGAACTCCCCAGCATCTCAAGTAGTTAGAAAGCAAAACAATGCAGATCAATTGGCAAAAACTTGCCAATCATCCTCTCCCTGGCCTGCAATCAAGGATGTATACTCACTCCTTTACCATCCTATTTTGTTTCCTCTCTTGTAAATGCAGATCTGGGAAATAAAAAACAATTCAGCCTTTCTGGCTGTTCTTGCCTACTCTCTGCAAACTTGGGTTGAACCACAATTGTCCACCTTTTTTTCCCCTTGTATAGAGAGGAAAAGGGGGTAGTTTGTATGAGATATGCATTTGAGAGAGTGCTGGCATTTTTCTACCTAAACCAAACTCTTGCAAAACCCCTGAAAATCTTTAGGATTGCCTTTGCATGCATCTCTCTATCTGACAGAATTTGAGCAAGAATATTTAACTTTTCATAGTTTAATTATTTTTATTGACTTTCTTTTACCCAAGAGAATTCTTACTGTGTAAAATATCACTGACTATTTGATTAGGTACCCTTTCACAGTGCTTTTCAAGACTTTCAAGGCAGCAATGTCAAAATAATAGTCATATATCAGCATCGGTATAATGAAACGCTAAACAATCTCAGCCACTTGACAATCCATTGTGTGCCCTGTGAACCTAAAGAGGAGTTTACTGAGGCAACTCAATCATTAGACCTACAAGCTACAGCTATTTGTGGATATGCGTTAAATACACGCATATGCAATAGTAAAGAAAACCTGGGGCAATTCCATAGAGGGAAAAAAAGAAAAAAGACTTAAAAGATTATTTTATGTTTCTAGGTACAACTGGTTCTTCAGGTACTAATGGGGGGAAGACACCCAAATATTTGAATAGTTATTTTCTGAGCCTTTAAACTGGCAGAGACAGCTGATCTCGAAAAGAGTGATCTTTTTTTTTTTCGAGGAGCAGGAATTAGAAATATATTCTCTAAACAAGAGTGAGCTAGGCAGCCTCATATTTACCACATTTTGATCTTACAGATTACCTCTGTGTATGTCAACTTTTGAGAAGCATTTAGCTTCACTTCAGAAACAGACATTTTCCACATCACACTTTTCTTCACCAATCTATCTTGGACTGAGGGCTAGTCAAATAGATTAAAGTCCGCATAATAAATAATAAAAAAACATCACATAAGGTAAGTTTGATTTTATGGCATTTATCCTACTCTATGCCATACTGGCAAACTGGAACAGAACCAACTGCACCGTTATGGACAGTACTGGTATTTTGATTAAAGGGTTGGGTTGAAATTAGGGTAATGGTTTGTGCTAGTGCATCCCAAATGAAACATCCCACCTACCTTCAATATTCGCTAGGGTGGAATGATGATGGTATGGAGATCTGCAGGGATTTTTGTCTTGTCTGGCTCAACAAGGTAGGATAAGTCTGCTCCTCTGTTAGGTGGTGTTATCTACCTACTGAGTGGTGCTTGGACTGCATTATCGAGTTCAAATCCACAGAGCTCAAGGCAGAAAGGCATTAGTTCACAGTCTCATGCCTATAACATGAGGAACTCTTGAATTTAGATTTGTATAATTAAAAGACAATTAAAATGTTCGAAAAGATCAGAAAAGTACTAGGCTATAATGGTGATTAAATTTTTTAAAATTTTTTTTAATCTGTGTAGGCTGGTATTTTGGTTTTGTGAAGCACAGGTTTAATGCTGGAGTTAGGAACAGGATTTCAAGGCTCACCAGTCCAGAGCCAACATGACTTTGGCACTCTGTAGGACAGAAAGAGGTGAAAGAAATCTGCTCGCTACTGGGTCTTAAACCGCCTGTTTTCTTGAGCTGGTTCTTCAGCTGTAAATTTATCAATTTGAAGCTTAGGTCTTTCAAAACTAAAAAAGTTGGAGTCCAGATGATGTTAATATATCATAGTGCTAAAAGATGATGATAAATTGGGAACTAAACTTCCTTGGTTTTGAGTAGTTGGAATTAGTTTGTCCAGTTTCCATTAATCCTGGAGCTGGTGTGAGTTCAAAAAATTAAAGTTTTAAGAGCTCAGGTGACATCAGTATCATGTAGGGCTGAATGAAGTAAAAGAAGGGCTGGTGTTAAAGTACTATGTTCTGTTTTGTAGTAAGGTACTGGTCCTTCTGGTTCTAAAACTGGTCCTAAAGCTAGAATTAGGGTTTGAAGAACTTAGAGAAAAGTAGAGAGCCCTAGTGACTGTGGTACTCATAAACATCAGGAATAAGGTTGGTCTCTGTGTAAGTCATGGATTTGCCCAGTGTTCATGGATTGGTAGCCCAGTTTTAATTTAATCTAGGATGAATAATGTTGGAATTTAATACACTGAATGTCTTCAAAATTCTTCAGGTCATAAAGAAGAAGGAAAAGCATAAGTTTCCACTGGGACTAAGTCATTATGCCCCTTTTATTGTGGTCATCAGTCCTTCTATAAAGACTAGGTTTAGACTTACAGCTTATAAATCTATAGCATTAAAATATATATAGCATATAAGTCTTGAACCCAATTGACTTCACTGTACTGTGGGGCTCAAAGAGCTTTTAAATGAGCTGGCATCTACAATGTCATAAGCCTCATGGTTTTTTAAGAGGTATCACTTATTCCTCCAGCTTTAATTAATCTTAGATTATGATTTGGTTTAGAATAGTTAAAAGCCTAGATGACTTCAGAATTTTGAAAACGAATCTGTTTTCCATCATCACTAAGGCTCAATGTTTTATTCCATAGTATGGAATACTATACCTAGTCCTTCTGCTACAATTAATCTATTAAAAAATCTAGTCTTACAGCTAAGTTTAGGGTTTTCAAAAACAAAGAATTGAGAACCCAGTGCTTGTCTGTATGCTGTGGAGTTCATAAATGTTTAGTCTCTTTTGTGTGTAAAGTATTATTCTGTTTTACTGTTAGCTCAGAGCCTTTAGATTTCATCAACATGAAGATTCCTGGTCTTTACTGATGGTTTTATTCCATTTTAATAATATTATGATTAATTTCTGATTAAGCTTTATGTACATGTATCCAGCTTCTGGAGTTCAGTATATTTGGGAGTATTATTTCATCCAATGGAAGACAGGGCTCTCGTGACTAGACATTCCCATCCCACATGACATCTTACCTACTGTAAATGGAGTTGCCTGATCCAGAAGGAGTACATATGTGAAAAAGCCCTTTCTTCATTTGCTTACATAGTGTTATTCTCTATATTATTAATCAAAATCCAACTTAAATCAATGAAAAGAATCTGAGCTCAGTGAGTGCCTATTGGATCTTGCAAGTGCCTGAATACCTGAGTAACAAACAGAAGGTGCTCAGCATGACAAGAAGTCCCCGTTCCTTTTAGCTGTCTAGTTCAAGTACAGTGTCATAGCAAGGAAATGCGAGTCTCTGCTTTAAGGAGAGTTTGCTGGAAGGAACAGAGAGCCGATACACAGCTATCTGCCAGGGATGACGGAAAGAAAACTGGCTTCATGAGTAGTAGGGGCCAGTTCTTTACTTCTCAAAACATTACTCATCTAGCTGAAATGAATCCAGCATGTGAAACAAGAACCTCTCCTGCAAGGGCACAGTGGGCAGGGAAAGAATCGTTTATGAAGTCTTTTTATTTGTTTTCTGTCTAACCTAGTCACTATGACTTTTTTCCCATTTAGGAAGTCAAGTCTTCTACTTTGAAAGTTAATAAAATCTACTTTTCCTGTATTTGAAAGTAATTTGCAATCCTTTTTTGAAGCTTGGTGTAAGAGAAAGGTCTTGGTCTATCTACTCTACCTGATCTGGGTTTCCATCGCAATCCTTCTCATAGAACTGTGGCATTTCTTTTCTGGTATATGCAAAGGAATTGTGTTACCAAAACAAAATTTCTGAATAAAAGGATTAATATATATGTTCAGCATAAAACTTATCTACTTGTTCTCATTCTCCCATGTGTTCTGTATTACTGAATAGGATTTGACAACCTGTTTTTTCTCTTGCTCTTTCAGCACTAACAACACTTCTGTTTCTGTTTCATTATAAACATAAAGAACATGGTTTGCGCCTTCTTCACTCCCTTTTTTGCAAAGTCCTGTATTTTAAATAACTAAATCATTAAAAGCCTCACAGAACGTCCGAGATCAGTATAACATGCCATCCTCCATAACAAAGCTATGTCATATTTAAGCTCTAGTCTCTATACTATCTGTAGTACTCTATACCATCTTTAGTACTGTTATGGCACATCAGATAGGGTTATTACTATGTAAATTAGCCAAATAATGAACACTGTGGAAGTGTTCATTCAGACCAATATTGTATCACTCTGAATGTATGGAGAAATTCCCTCGTATAAATGGGATCACATAAAGGTCAATGTCTGTAAAATAAAAGCATATATCAAAAAAGGATCTAAGTAAGAATCAATATCAACATATCCCATTTTCACATCATAAGCATATATAAATGTGTCAGTCACAAGAAATATATTGTGTCGTTTTCTGTTTGTAATTGCAACATCATTGCTTACCTACACTAAGTTATAGAGCATGCCTTCAGGCATGAATTGCCCTTAAAATAAAATTCTACTGTATTATTTTATATTGACAATCTTTATAAAGCTAGTGTCTCAGAAACTGAAGCTGTATAATAAAACTTGTATGCTACCTAGGCTCAACTCCTAACCAGTTTCTTTAACTTCAGAAAAACTTGCCCTTGCTTTAGTTCAAACTAAATAGACAGACATACCTGCCAAGAAGGTCTTACAGAAAGAAGAAAGAGAAAGTAGATTGGTGAGGTAGACTGGGTAGAGTTCAACAGATGATGCATGAGAGAGAAAGAAGGAAATATTTTCCCTTTCAAAAAAGGTACTATGTGACCTACAGAGATGACATTCCGTTAAGATGTTCAAACTTACCGTTGTACCAGGCAATTTGTGCATGTTTCATGCAGATTTTTCAACTAGCCAATGTAGTTAGATCTATTTGTACCTTGAAAGCAGATGTAGCCAGTAATAAATGCTTGTGGTGATTCATCTATATACATCTTGCACAGATGGAATTTTTCAGACCTGTGGGTGGAACTTTAGATGCATTGTTCAAGGCTATTGAGTCAAAGACCCTACCAGGCCCATTCCAATATTCTGAATAAATCACAGTGCTGCCCAAAAACTGGAATAAAGAGTACTTCAACATGTATTTTATCCAACACAAACTGATTAATTAATACCCACAGGAAAATGTATTTCAGTTAATCAAGAGCAGTCTAGTAAAAGAGAACAATGAGGAAAAAAATTGCTTTAAATTTGACATTTGGCATTTCCAAGGCATTGTATCAACTGAAATAATTTTGAAGAAAAATCATACCTAATCCTGCTTTTCCTTGGTTGGCATTTTATTTGTATTTTCTTTCTTCCCTTCCCCTCCGCTCTTTAAAAAAATTAAGGATATTTCTGCTAATGCTGTCTGTCTCACAACTTTTCTGTGTACTTACCATCCCACGACTGTAATAGGAGTCATGATCTGAGTACCCGACGGAAGGATGGCTTTGATGATAACTCCTTCTCTGCTCTCAAGTTATTGACTTTTCTCTCTGTTCAGTTTTCTATCCTATTACTGTTACCACCATAAGTGTTCAGGAATGGGGCACTCCACTGAACCTTCATTTGAACTTTTGCTGAAAATCTACCCAAGATCACCAGAATATTTTATCTAGTGTTTTTTCAATATAAATAAGAGGCCTTTCTGTTTCAGGAGGTCTTGGTTTTGAAACTTTCTTCCCAAAAATGCAGTGAATCCAGATTATTTTTTAACCATTTTTCTGCTGTAAAGCTCATCACTCCCTTTTTTATGTTTGATATTATCAAGACACTATTCAAATGAAACAATTCTAAGGAAAAGATGTGTTGAGCTAGAAATATTTTTACACTAGGTTTTTTAATTTATGACCCAAAGAAAACCAGATAAAATAAATGCAAGAATTTATCATCTGTACTTTCCTGTCAGGGTTGAAGTACGTCAGGGAATTGATTGTGTCTCATGAAGTCACTACCATAACTCTCTCATAATCCTTTGCAAAATGAAAGTAAAATGCAGACTGAAAAAGACTCACTACTTTCACAGCAATGGAATAAGTTTCTGTGTTCAGTAAGTAACTATGTTTGAGCTGGCAAGAAATAAGTTTTTTACTCAACTACTTGAAATATTCTGGTTATGTCCTTATTTCATTACTGGGGGCGGCAGGCAGAAACTATAATATGAAACTGCGTATTGCTGTATACAAGTCTTCTTATCTTGCCTGATTTAAACAGTCAAATATATTGTTAAAATAAGTGCTTAGTCTGTATGGTGACAAGGACTGTGCAACTATCTAATTATGTAAATAAAAGTAGCTATTAAAATGATTTTGTTTAGTTCTGGCCTTCTTTCTGATGGGTGTTTTCGATCAGGTAGGCTCATCGAAAAAAGATTCTACATAATTAAATTGCAGTGGCTATAACAAAGCACTACTTGATTGTATTATGTTAACTGTATTTGTAAAATGTGTTATGGAGATTTTGTCCTTTTTTAAATATTAGGCAACACTGACTGCTGCTTTCAGTTCTGATTAAAATAATTTTCCAGAGTATCTTCACACACAGTGGACTGTATTTCTTCTCTTGTATTTTCTCCAGTTGTGTTCTAATTGCAAAGATCAGTGCACAGAAGAATAAAAGCTCTGACCATGAAAGAGTTTTCTGCATTTTGATGAAATATAAAATATAAAAGTTAAATTGCCTGTATCTTACCAAGCATCATAGGGTACTTTAGAGTTTAGTGGAAATAAATAATTATGGAGTAAAAAGGCTATCTGAGATGATGGATGCTCAGGGGAGTGAGAATGGATTTTTCACTGCCAGGACCCTGGCTTGAAGCTGACCCATTTCAGTGGAGACTGAATGTAGCTACATTCTGATACCTCATCGCTGGCTGTAAGAAATTTGTTTGTGAATTAATCTAGTTCTGTGTAGATGTGTGTTTAGGATGCAGAAAAAGACATTATACACACTTAAAGCTTCAGAAGATAAAAAGGGATACTTCTAGAGACTTTATCATAAGACTAATATTTTAGCTGAAAATGCAAATAAGTGTATAACAGCAATACAGTGAAGTCTGTACTGCCATACCTCCATGTTTACTCTGTTCATCAAGGACTTGAGTTTCTCAGACTATTCACAGATTACTACAGACAATAATTATTCTTTTTAAAAGATACCTGGTTTAAAAGATACCTGGTAAGGAGAAATTCTGTGCTACTGAACAAAACTGCTTCCATAAGCAAAATTCAGTGTAAGCAACTGTTGCAGAATTGGACCCTAAGCAAAATTCAAGATCAAAAAAATGTTTACCAGAATTTTAGGTTGTAGAAAAATACAGACTGATTTTTGATGAAAGTAAATTCAGGAAAAATGTTACACACAACCCCAAGGAAAATTTTCTCATGATTTATTTGTTAAGAAGACACCTTTCAGATTTCCAGCTGTAAATTAGGCAGTTATTAAAAAGGAACACAGTTAGCCAATGACTGATCTTTTTTAACTGCTTTTTCCTTTTCGTTAAGGTCTTGAAATATTTCTTCAAGCTGCTGTGTGTAATATGGCCTATTCTAAGTGAGACCTCCATAGTTTATTTATATATGCATTTCATTCTGCTATTAAATAAACATTTTGTTTAACTTCTTAATACCATGATGACCCTTTCACTAGTTAGTATATATTCCGAAACAGGCACAATAATAGACACACACAAGTATGCTCCCCCTTATAATGGAAGTGTCAGGAATGCTTTTTTTTTTTCTTTCCCCGCAAAAAACCCCGTGCTTTCTTTGATTCATTTCTTTTTTCCACAGAAACTACAGAAAAGTAAAAATTTGCTTTCTTCATCTTTTATTTAAATGCACTTGGTTTCTTGGTCAAATTCACAACATATGTTACTATTGCCTCTTCTGTTCAATAGCATTTCATGATTTCTCCTCAACAAAGACACACAAATCTTTAAAGTATATTATTGTTGCTATTATCAAGTATTGCTATATATAGAGCCTAGATTCTCTGCTAATGCTTTCAGGGACAATTGTTCTTGGATTCTGCATATATAATAAAAAATTCCTGCTCCAAAGGTTTCATAATGTGTGTAGTACTCAGAAGCAGTAAGACTGTGCTGATCAGCTGGAGAGGACTAAGTATCACTGCCAGTAACCTAACTGCTGTCAGGATTACTGTAAAGGAGACTTTTGAAGTTGGTTCAGAAGGATTTTAACTAGTTATTTTGAAAACATTTACAGGAGAGGCTGACATTGTGGGCCAGTGAGTCCAAATAAATCAAGATGCTTACTAGGTATTTTAATAATTGAACAACTTATGTCCTTAAGCAACTTACTTGAAGAATGTCAAGGGATGGCTGTCCTTTGAAATAATTTTCAATGTGTTGTGCTGCATTGTGTGTTTCCAGATGCTAATACATTTGTAAAAGTAACAACATGTTAAACAGTTGCAAATGATCGTCTACCCTAAAGTGCGAAAAAGTATGCCTCCATGATTTCCTCCATGTCTCTGTCATCAAGATGTAGAGATATCTTATGAGAGATGAACTGAGAGGAAGAAAACACCAGAGTGCCAGTGAGGAAAGCTTTGTGACTGATTTCAGAACACAAATGTTTTTGTTAATGCTAAGGGACATCAGGAAAAAAGGACAAGGATTCATTGCCATCACTGTGACTCTCAGTGGCCCCATAAGAAAAGTAGTTATTGGTAAGGATTAACTGGTCAACCTGGGTACATCTATCGGCTTATGGAGTTAATATTTTCCTCTTTGGAAGCAGTTTTCATTTGGTTCTTTTAATCACATCTGGACTGATATATTCTCTCTGTTTTGACAAAATATTTTTTTGGATGTGACATATATGAACAAGAAGACCCTCAATTTATTGAGAAGCCCAGTTCCAGCTAGTTTATTTCATTCTCTCTCATGGCGTTGTTCTTTCTAGATCCATGGCCATGAAACGCACTTCTTCATTGCTCTCAGAATCCAGATGAATGGACTCTCTGTGCGTGTTACAAGACTCCTGAATATTTTTCAGAAAACATGTAGGATATGTAGAAAAATTTCCTTTATCTGACTGTACATAGCAAGCTTTAAGAACCGAACTTTTAAATTCATTGGCTAATTAGATAAAAGAAATGCATTTCGGTAGCATACCTTTGGACACCATTGGCATTTGAGCTCCATTTCCTTTGCAGAAGAAAAGTAAAAAGTGTAGCAAAGCTTCTAGTATAAGATAAGTAATTTTAGTGTGGAACTGTCATATGAATCATATCATTCATCTACCTCAATATCCAGTGCTAAAAGTCTATGTAACTACCATCTTACATTGTCATATAACCATTGTTTATTTTACAACTTCAGTGTGTTTCTTTTTATAATAACTCTTTGTGGTTAGAAGGTTTTAGTATATTCATTTCATATGTGAGGAAGAGAAACACAAAGGAGAACTTTTATTAACATGTCCAAGTCCCATTTTTAAATTTACTTTGATGCCAAAATCTCACTGAGTACTATTGATATTCAAGCACCTAAGGGCCATATTTTAAATTATTAGTTGTGAAATATTGAGGCATCAAAAATAGGTCAATAAAGTCAGAACAACAGTAATTAACATTTTATATGAGACAACATCAGAACCAACTGCATGTTGCTACACTTTCTTTAGCTGTTACTGCTGGTGCTGTACCTGATCCTGAACAGTAGAAACTGTCGTGACTGCATCTACTCTTAAAGCTGCTACGTAAGAGTGAACCTGGTGAATGGCTTCAAATAAAGTTTTTTACTCTCAAGCCTTGGAAAAGCATATGACCATCATTTAAGAAGGTAAAGTGCTATTGCAATGTAATAACTTACTGACAGTTTATGGTTCAGGGGCTGAAGACTTAAAGGGTGACATCATTCAAAAAAACAAAGACTGGAGACCAAAGAGCAACTCTCATCAGCTGTCTGAGGACTCGTATCTCAAGATATAGCTACTCAAAACTTATTCTGTATTAATCCCTATGGCATTTTTTAGATTCCATGATAATTTTCTTGAAATAAGAGCATTTGCATGAAAAAGAGTGCAAGCTTGCAGGTTGATAAAGTTTAGCTGTACTATAAAAGACCCTGAAGAGATTTAGTAGATTAAGTGCTATTGACACAAATTTAGGGCAATATCAAGCACCACTTATGATGTAACTTAAAAAGGAAAGACGCAAAGGTAGCAACTAAACTGGACTACCTCAGCAAGAAGCACAATTTCCTACGTGTTACCTTCTAGCATGCTGTTATGTAAGATATTAGGAATTGGTGTCCAAAGGTAATTTGCGTGACAGAAAATGCAGTTAAATGTTTATAGGTGTTTTCAGAAGTGCCATAGTAAGTTAAGCACTTACCTCATTCAAAAAGTTAATGCAAATGGTGAGTTGCCACTGAACTCATCTATCCATATCTGTAAATGATATTAGGCCCTAAACACATTTACAGAGTGCAGGGATAATATTCAAAATATTAGTCTGAAATAATTCAGTGGTTCCTGTGAGTCTGCAGACAGGCTGAAATTAGTGCATCTCCAGAGTGCTAACTGTTTAATCACTGGCCGAATGGTAGAAGAAAAAAAGAAGTGAGAGAATCATTTTATGGGAAACTGAAATTTATGACTGTTCTGTTAAATACCAAAACACCACTTCTGGCTGAAAGAAATTCCCAAGACAAAGTGTTAGATGAGTGTTCAGGAGAAATATCTCTATGTGCTTACCTTATATTAACGTTCTTCTCTAGGAAAAAAAAAATCACAGAATCACACAGAGTCACTGAGCAGTTGAAGGGAGATCACCTAGTCTAACCCCCCTGTTCAGGTAAGGTCAGCTAGAGCTGGTTGCCCAGGACTGTGTCCATTTGTGTTTTGAATATCTACAAGGATGGAGACTCCATGACCTCTCTGGCAAACCTGTGCCAGTGTTTGATGATCCTCACAGTAAAAAAGTGTTTCTTATGTTCAGTGGGAATTTCAGGTGGTTTAATTTGTGCCCATTGCCTTTTGTCCTGTGACTGAGCACCACTGAGAGGAGTCAGGCTCCCTCATCTTCTTTCCCCCTCATATGATATTTATACACATAGATAAGGTCCCCCTCAACCTTCTCTTCTCCAGGCAGAACAGTCCCAGCTCTCAGCCTCTCCTCACCTAAGGAGTATCCAGGTCATTAATGAACGTGTTAAACGACATTGGCCCCAGTATCAACCTCTGGGGTATACACTGACTTGCCTCCAGTTGGATTTTGAGCCACTGATCACTACCCTCTGGGCCCAGCCGTTTGGCTGTTACCTGATATTAAAATTCTTCTCATGGCATTTCTGTTGTCCACGGTTAGAACACAGGATACTGGGCTAGATAGACCTGTTACGGCCATTCTTATATTCTTCTTTTAGTAACTAAGGTAGGAAGAGATTGTTCTTAAATCAGACAGTCCCAGGACTGTCTGCCCTCCCAAACACACCCCCAGGCCCACAAAGCAAGAACTGCCATGAAGGGATTTTCTGTAATCGTATTCCAAGCGTATAATGAAAACCACTTGGACCAATGTGCCCTTTCCTTGATATTAAAAAGATGGGATAGCAATAAAGCTGTGATGTTTTAAGTTCCCTGGCAAAAAAAAAAAAAAAAAAAAAAAAAAAAAAAATCCAGAGATTATAAGAATATCCAATTGTTTATTTAATTTTCATGCTGAGTGCCCTTGTCCTTTAAATGGCCTTGACAACCCTAACCCGTGAACTAAGTCTGTAGAAATAAATGTATGTGCTTCTGAATGGTTGTCTTTACCATAGTTTTCTGTAAATTACATAAGGAATAAATTAGTGCAAAATTTCTTGTTTAGTTTCAACCTCTGCATGTGTTGTATTAACTCAGTGTGAACATCTATGTTCACATGTCACATGTCATTCTATTATTCTTTGCTGGCATAAAAAGAAAAGACAGAACATTTAAAAATATACTATAAAAATAATACATCAAAAGGAACAAGTAGCTTTGATCTTCACATCTAATTAATTGCACATTGGCTAGATTTAGCTCATACAAATCCAGGATAGCTACTTCACTCTAAATGATTAATAGCAATGCATGAACAGTTGTTTGTTTTTTCTTCATTCCTTCCACATGCAAAAACACAGACACCTACAGTTCAAGCCTCAGGAAAGAGGTTAAAGCATGCTATGTCTGACCCCTTCATAGTTATTTATGCTATGTAGGGTCTGAGAAGCACTCCTCTTCCAAGAGCTTTTCAGTAATTCAGCTCATAAGCAGGTAGAACATGTATGCACTTCCCTGAGCATCATTTATAAGTCAATACAGACGCTCTCATACCAATCAGTAAAACATGAGGAGCTATAATTTATAATAGCTAGTACACCAAGATCCATTTATTATACTTTACACCTATACAGCAATTGATGTATATTGCCAATTCCTTTGGGATATGTGAAGACCTTGGGGACAGACATAATATTATTTAGAATCATGAGGTGCATCACAAGCTTCTTTGATCTAGGTAAAAGGAAGCATAAAATAAACCTACTTTTCTAATGAAAATTTTCATGTAACCACCAAATGCTTCGACTTCTTTCACTGTGCCCAAAATGCTGTGGTTCAAAACTAAAATTTTAAAGATATCTTTCACATTATAGTCTGTGATGTTTACAATACCATTCATACATAATATACAATCATTTTTTTCAATTACTCTCTGACAAAATCCTGCCAAACACAATAGATATGAATCGTACACGATGAGTGAAATTTACCTTCGGTTACACAGCAGTAACTCATTGATTTGACAGAGTATGATTTCACAGTGAATGAATCACTGGAAGTGTCTGCTGATTTACGCTCTCAGTAGGTTTGAGTGTGTTTGTGTGTATGTACATATAGATCACACAATTCTTTTGTAGCTCTGGATACTCTGCAATTTCTCTGGGATGGCAGACATCAAGAAAGTGAAAGGTGCGTATTTTCCCAGCAGGGATCAAAGCAGAAAAATAGTACAACTTAGATAACCTTTCTGCCAGGCTCCCTCCACAGAGGAATTCCCATTTAAACGTCTTTCCCAGAGCTGCATCTCCTCCCTCTCTGTGCTTTACTGTTTCTACACCAATGGTTATAAGTAGGAGTTGCAGTGAAAGGTGAAACCAAAATGTTTTGATGCTGGGGGCTTTGATCCTTCCTGCTCTTTTAGGATCCCTTGTATCTGAAGCCCTCAATCAAGTTCTGAGAAACTTCTGGGAGGAAGGACCGTCTTAAATAGTTTTTCATTCCTTTTTTTGTTTCTGCAGTTTTTTCCCACAGAAGGGCGTATCCAGATTCCTAAAGAAGGCTTTGAAAGGGATCCAAAGAGGCAATCACATGCATGTGCAACTATTTTTTCACCAGGCAAGAATATATGGAATGTGAATGGAGTTTCAGCATAGCCCTGCAAATGTGAGTATCAATTGAAACTGGGTAGGTAAATTCCATTAAGTTCTAGGTAAATTAATGTGCATATAGCCATTGAATTACTAACTTCGTATAATTGAAAGCAGGAAAACCTGTCTGCATTCAGTTGTTAATATAAAGTTTAATTACAAGGAAGATCTTTAAGGGTGAAGAGTGTCACTGAGCAGCACAGACTTCACAGTATCTTGAGAACGTGATTCTATCAAGTATAGGATTTCTGAAGGGAAAAACGAATGTTAGTCATGCTTCTCTTGTACAAATAGTAACATCTGTAGACTTTCTATCTATAGGTTAGTCCTAAGTAGGAATAAATATATTCCAAAGACTAGACAATACATTCTTCCTCCTCAGGTAAAAAGGTGTAATTGAAATCCATGTAACTTATTAAGTCTTCGAAATGTAAATTAGTTCAAACATATCTGATTTTCACATTCAAAATAGCTAGTAGATATAACAGCATTTGCTCTTAATTATTGCCTGTCATTTTTTATTATCCTCCTGTTTAAAAAAATTCAAGTCATCCAGCAAGACAACAAAAAAAGCACCGTGTGACCTCAGTGACTACTGCGAATAGTATGAGGAGACTGACCAAGCAGACTTGCAAACAGCATAGTCCTTATGTCGATGGTTTTCAGGCTACTGATCCATACACTGTACCTATGCATAAGGGATACAACTGCAGCAGTTAGGATTGGTTATTGGATAACATAGAAGCAAACCCATGATACGTTCATCAGATACATAATTTGCTGTGAAAAAAACAACCGTTTGTAGCAATTGTTTACTGCTTGCACAGTTGTTTTAAGATAAGAAGTCCCTAAAGTTACCTTCTGTTATTTTTAATTTTTAAATTTTATTTACATCTTTGCTTTCTAGGAGTGCCCTGTATGCCTGTATTTGAGGACCTATGTGGAATGGCATAATCCTTATAGAAATTTGACTAATTACTCCTCCTTTATTGAATTTTAATTTTGAAACTGACCTTCCAAACTGTATAGAAACTATATAGATAGACAGAAAATAAAAAAATAGCTCAAGAGCAAAAGCATGCCCTCTGTTTTTATGCCTCTGTCTAAATAAAGTACATACACTGAGTATTTAGAAAAGTAGATTAAAGTTAATTGTTTTTTGAAGGATGTTTACTGGATGTAGTTTGTGGGACTGTAAGTGAAGCATGACCCATTCATGTTTGTTTGACTTTTCTCAGTTTACTGTGACCCAACATCGTTGGGTTTGTTGTATCTTTATTTAAACTTTGTTCCTCTGTGAGGAGCTGTGGCTTCTGTATTTCTCAGCATCACTGTACCCCATGGGTGACATTTCCCTCTGATCCTTAAAATGTTGTATTTCAGATGTTATATCACACCTCTGAAGAGTAGCTTGCTAGGGAAAATATAGTTGTATTTTCCTGAAGGAAATGAAGCTACATCAGGTTGAATTTCACCCTGTAGGTTATTTAAGCACAGTATGATGTTATACAAACTGAAAACAGAGGGCAAATTCCTATCTGCTACTGAAGAGATGTCATTGAGGGGGAAAAAAATAGCAAATAACTCCCATTCCCTTCCACTGATGTCTTAAAGGCAAAGTTTTAATTGTGCTGTCCTGGTGAATAAAATTAATTTCCAAGAGGGATGACATACCAATAATTTGGCCCTTGCTTTATAGCTCAGGTATATAAAATGAAAAGTTTACGGTATGTTGGTCTGATCTGGTTTACAGATGGTTGGATGAGGGATTTTTTTGTTTGATTATTTGTTTGTTTGTTTGTTTGTTTTTTCCAAGTTTCAGCTGATTTTAGATGTCCTTTCTCTACTTTTTCATTAGGTCCAGATGTCTAAACTCTGTGGGACAATCTACCTTTACATTAGGGCATTTTTTTTTTTTTTTAAATGGAAATTTTGTAAAGTCTGTGTATCATCTGGGTCTCTCTTCCATTCTTTTTGTCTGCAAAAAAAAACAAGATCCCCGACATTTGCCATGGTGGTCTATATCAAATTCCAGTGAGTAAGCAAGGGATCAGCGTGTGATAGCTGCACTTCAGAGACAGTGTCTCTCTGCAATGTGCCTGGATTGGAACCTGCTTCCCCATGTCCAAAAATGGCCAGGGAGATCAGAAGAGAAAAAACACAGAACTGTAAGAAAATTGAAGAAGCACATCTTAATCCTATTTTATGTTCTTCAGCATCTGAGTTGCTTAAAAAGCCATAGAGATCCTGAAAGAGCACATTTTCCAACACTGAGACCTGTGGGAAGCTGCATGGGTCAGGTCCTTCAAAACTTAGATGAATGCTCATTCGCTTGCCCATGACCTTTGTCCCTCTTTGAAACACCCGGCTCAATTATAGTCTGTGTTTCTAGTAGAGTTCCACCATTTCTCTGCTATAATCAAACCATGCTATTCCTCAGTATGAGAAGTACAGTGAGTGACCTGCGCTGTTGCGTTTAGTTGTACCTCCTCTTCTTCTAGTAGATATTTGATTGCCAGAAATGCTTTATGCCTAACTTTTACTGTATAAATATACCCCCATGTATATGTGTATTTAAGTGAAGAGATATATAGATATAGAGATATAGATATAAAAAACTTTTTATATTTCTTTATTTTCAGAAAGTGAACACTAGTGAAATTCCTTACAGTAAATAACATATATCATGATGGAAAGGTATAAGGCATGTTCTTTTTATTTCCACAGAGAAAGTTCTCTAAAAATTGAATATGGGTATAGTTAAATAAGAGAAACAATCTAAGAATCTGAGTCTGTGCTCTGTTACAGAAGAAGTTAGCAAAAAGTGGGAAATCCAGGACTACTTGTAAGTCTGATTAACTTGTAAGTACGGGTGTAGGGACTAAGAACTGGTTAATTGCTAGTCAGGTGTAAAATGACAGATATCTCCTTTTTCATCTGCTACTTTCTCTGGGGCAGAACATAGAAAAATTATTTTCTTTATCCTTTTCTTAGCTAATTTTTAAGTTTTCAAACTCATTGCTATAGTTCTGTTCCCCTTTCTAACAGGGTAAGTTGTGTGAGTATGCATCCTCGTCTGCATCTTACTCTTTTAAAAGCTTCTCTTTTCCACTAGAAAGCACTGTGATATACTGAAGAAAAAGGCATTACAAATTTTTCTTTCTTGTTTTTGTAGGTATCTTTGGCCATCAAAATGCAATCTTCCATTTGTCCCTGTCAAGAACTGGGCCCTGAGCATGTATTACCGCAGAATGAAAGAATGTCCTAACAAATGCTTTTAGACATTACTCTGGATCATTGTTTCACAGTAGCTTTTTAATACAGTTATAAAGTTGCATCTTCCAGTTAGCAAGAAAATGATTTGTGTGATGGTGATAATACTGTTAAAAGCCTTTTAGAAGCTGCAGAAAAGGTTTGAAACCTTTCGAGCAGCAACACCATGTAATGCAGTGCTGAATTTGTAGCTGATGAATGTTTTGTACTGGGCTTGTCCTTCCCATCTCTCAGCATTTTCCTATTTAATGTGAGGAGGAATAGATAAAATACAGTGATTTTACCTGTTTAGAATATGAATAATAAGTGTCGTATGCAAAGTTTTCAGACACCTCTTTCTGTCTCAACAAACTTCAATCCTTTCCCTTTTCCTTCCCTTTTCACGATGGTGTTCATCCATTTAGCTTATGCGTACAGTTTATATTTGAATACAGCAATGAAAGCGAGTTCATTCTCAGTTCATATCTTCACTTCCCCCACCAAGCTTTCATATAGTTGTATATTATTAAGTCTCTCATTAAGTCTTTTCTTCAATCTAACATATTTTGCTCTTGCTGATTTTAGATGAGGCCTAAACAAAGTCTTGCAAAACAGGATCATTACCTTTCAAGGTTTAAATTTTAATTCAGAACCTGCAACAACATGTAATGCCCAAACGTAGGTGAATAGATAAAGAGAGGGTTGGGCAGATGGAGAGACTAAAGATATTAAAAACATAGATTATGGGAAAACGAATAGGAAAGACCCTCCCCCCCCCAAAAAAGCCAAACCCCAAACCAAACACACTGCAAGTGTAAATCAAGGCAGTTCCAAGTTAATGCTGCTCCACTGAAGCCACTTATAACAGCTGAGGATCTGGGCTGAAGATCAACCCTATGCGTATACTACCTATATTGAAACCCATTGCATATTTAGTCAGTTTAGCTTACTGTAATCCTTGACAGTGAAAAGCCATATTGTGCAACATGATCCAGAAAACCAGCAGTGACATCCCCAGCAGTTGGCCACTTCCCCTTCTGCCGATTTACAGCAGGATATTTCTACACCACATCATGCAGTGCTGTATCAAAGATGTCTCAGTTAATTTCATGCAAATAACGCCGCACATAGCCAGGTTAAGATGCTACTCTAGGGACTTGGAGATGTGTAGCTTTGCTCCAGGTTATCAGAAAGGGAGATTGACAGAATGCAGCATCATGTTTTCTCTCCTTCTCCTTCCTGTTTACAGGGCTAAGTATGTAAGGTGTAACATCACGTCAATGGAGCTACGCCACTTCCAGTTTTGGAGCTACTGTAGTTGGCACTAACTAGGTATCTCAGAGCAACGTGGTATGGATAAGTGAAGATGCGATCTACAGTTGTAGACCTTTCCTCAGAGGTTTAAAGTTGTTAACTGGTTAAATGCTAGCTGGATGCTTTGTTACAAAGGTTCTTTGGTTTTCAATCCAAATTTATTTTAGTCATTCAGTTCATAGGGCCTGTCCACAAATTATTGTATTATCATAAGTGAAGGAAGAGTGATTGGTGGTGTGGGTTTGTGAATGTCTAACTTCAAAAAATGTACTGTCTACAGAACTGAATTCACTGGTTTCCTGAATGTTCCAAATAACCTTATCCATTTTTACTAAAACAGTTGAACTTCTGTATTGCCCAATTTGATATTCACAGAGTGAAATGGCAGCTGAGATGGTGTTTACTGCCCAAAAGACAAGGCATAAACACAGACCTCTGAGAATCAGATGCAAGACTATTCCCCAAACTGATTGAGGAGGAAAATTTTAATCCCACAAATGATCTATATTATAATGTCACAGTTGCAATCCCTCTCTCCCCCTCTGTCACAATGGAGAATTTAATTTTTTTTTTTTTTTTTTTTTTGCCTGGTGAAACAGCTTCAAAAGGATAAAAAGATTTTCCCCCCTTTCTCTTTATATAGCTTGGGTTTGAGCACACTTCCAGCTAGGGTTTCATCTTCGGGGAGGAAGGCCTTGACTGAGGAACTCCAAGCTATTAGATAAGTACTTTGACTCATGTGCCAGCAAAAACAGTGTTATTTGGGGGGGGAAAAGGTTTTCTATGAATCCTGATTTCATATACGTGTGATAGGATGTGTTGGAGTATGCCAAATAGACTGAGCAGCTGAAGATATAAGGTGCCTAGAAGACGGACCCTTGTTGGGTTTAATGTCTGTTAAGCGGGGAGCTGTGAAGCATCAGGAACGGAGCTCTTCTGTGTACCAAGAAACAGAACTTCAGGTGTTTGGCAAATATTAATGTTCAAACTTCTGTTACTGTGGAGCTTAAATCCTTTTGGCCTAGGCAGACCTGAGCAGGAATCACACTGTATTTCTGGAGATACTTAGTCTTTTTTGGGCGAGCTGCCATGCATTTCATGGGAAACTTATCCACCTAGCCCAGAGCTCTGGATTCCAATAGACAGACAAGCACCTAAGAATGAAAAATTGCCATGAAAAATTACCTAAATAAGATTGAGTCTTTTGTATGGAGTCAGCACTGATTGCTATTGATTTCAATGAGAATGGGACAATTAACTTAGGAACTTTCCTAAATGTAACCTACTTAATGAAAATCCTAAAACTTTAGATGAGTCTTCAGAGATAATTTTAAAGAGCAGAATCACAGTTTTGCCTTAGAAATGCGCTTTTTAGAAATTCTGTTCATGCATGATTTCTGCTTTTGTGCAATATTGAATGCAATTAAAACTGGGCAACTTCTTTGTTCCTACAAAATACTTGGGTTTGTACATGCGCTGTTCATATATATGGCTATTAGTCATAATTTGCAAAAATACATTTATTTGTATACCTGTTCATTTTGTTTGCAAAAATGACTGTTTCTGCCACATCACACTTTGTTACATGTCTTTTTAAAATGTCTTTTTGAAATTTAGCCCTGATTGTCCTTCTTAAGACATAAGAAGAGATTAAACTTCATATATCAGCTTTTTCTCTTTAAAGCTTATTAACATCTAATCAAGATTAGATATGTGGTCAGACTTCTGGGGGAGGTGTGTCAGCATGTAATAACATGTAGAATACAGAGCAAAGTTTTCCATATTTTTCATCCTAATTAAAGTGGCAGAAAGGCTATATGACTGCTGGAAAGCAAAATCTTGATGAAAACCCCAAAGGGGGTTCTTTCCATGATCCTGTCATTCATCCAGTGTTTCTGACTTTTTTTTTTCTTCAGTAAGTTGATCCATAAAATAAAGGAGGAGAACCATTTTCTCTGAAATATTATGATTTACTTGAGACAGTAGTGATTATTATTCTACAGTTCTAAATAACTATATATTTCTAATTTGGCGTCTATCACAGAATAATTTATTAAGCTGTTGATACAAAGTAAGCCCCAGCAGAATTATAATAGCCAAACTTCTGATATTTACCAAAATATCTTTCTGACCTAGAGAAGTTGCTGTAAAACTTTTTAAATTAATGGAATTTTATTTAAAAAAAAATTATCCTTAACTTCCTGCTATAGAAATATGCTGTAAGTTGTATATAAAATTAGAAAATAGTCGTTACCTTTAGCATAAAATTTCCTGACCCAGATTTTTCTCCATTAAATCAGAGGGGCTTATTTCATCTACTGATTTCAGGAGGAGCAAGAACAAATTGTTGGACTTGATGATCTTAGAGGTCTTTTCCAATCTTAATGATTCTATGATTCTAAATCCTCACTTCACTGTTACTCTTCTCAAACATCTTTTTTCATAACCATGTAGGCAATACTTTAAAAATAAAACTTTCCTACAAATTGTGGTAGTATATAATTCTCTTTCCTACCAGAATCCATACATTCCTATTGACAGGGGTTTACCACAAAGCTTCTCTTAAATGACTATCATCTGTAAGGAATGTGCACATAAACATTGCATTCTTCTCTGGGAGCTTTCTTTATAAACTATAATGTCCTTAACCAAAAATAACAGCTGTCCGGCCTTCTTTTCTTTGTCTCTTTTTTTTTTTTTTAATTCTTTCATTGCTTTAGGAATTATGTGTGTTGACAGGGTTGAAATGTTGGCTTTAAAAGGAAAGCATGAAGTTCTGTAAATCTGCAATTGTATCTAGCAGGGAGAAAAAAAACTGTCATGCCTGCTTTTTATCTCCTAACATGGTAGGCATGCATTAAAATAAAGGAAACTGTGGGTTTGGGGTTGGGTTTTTTTTGTTTGTTTTTTTGTTTTTTGTTTTTTTTAAATATGTTTCCCATTTTTCAAGACAGCTACTTCTGTCATCAGGAGAAATCTTAAATACAAAATCTTATTTTATTATTGACCCAAGCCTCCTCTTAAAATTACCTTTAACATAGTGAAGATAATAGGTAAAATTATTTCTTGATTCCTCTTCTATACACACTGTATCACTGTAGGCGTTACAGTGTTATACCTGCACCTGCAAAAATAATTGGAAAAAGATCAAAATCTGTTACATTCACTTGCGCTTTTTGTGCAAAACACAAACTGTGGTAGTTCCTCGGAGTGTTATCATTTTTAGCTATCATTACACTGTTACCAAGGGTGAGTCACATAATTTATGTGAAAGAGATGATATAGTTGTCTACTACCAATCTATATTTTATCAGATACAAATCTTGAATGAACAGTTCACCTGGACAGATGAATACACCACATAAAGAGTAACTACAGATGACTTGTTGAGTAAACCCTCATGCAACATGGATTCCTGTTAGTACATATGAATATAACATAGACTAAATTATATTAAAATTATGCAAAAATAAATAAAAACTAGAGTAATCTCAGCAATTATTTTCTGTGAGCCATACTGCCTATGGATTTTCCTAACTGCCTGTGACAAATCTCGTCATGAACTCAGGTTGAGAAGAATATTTATTCCAATTTGTTTTGTATAACCTGTGTTGCAAATGGAGTAAAATAATTCTCCTATCACCTCTGCTCCACATAAACATACACATCATCTGATATTTCTTGAAATAGTAGGGTAGTATTCTGTGTAATTTAGGAAATTAAATTAGGTTTTAAGGCATGAATTTTACTTAACTCTCTGAGTCCTATTAATTTCTTTAACATTGGCAGAAAACAAGTTTAGTGCAGGTAAAAACATTTTGAGACAGAAAATACAGACATAGTTGTGTTTGAACTGTATCAGAATTTAAAACAACTGCGCATTTGATGCATTTTGATTTTCTCCTCACTTTGAGGTCCTCTAGCTGAAGGTGCCCATGCAGGGTTAAAACTGGTTTGAAAGAGATTCCAATAAAACTTAGAAAAGATATGAGTCTAAATAGGTGCACAAAACAGTGGAATAAAGGCCTTGCTTTAAATCAAGTAATTTAATAATGATTTATTCTATAATTTCTCTCTGAATAGCAGAAATGTGTTAAGTAAAATTAGATCTGTTTCTGTAATCTTGTAAGTGCTTTATTTGAAAATAATGAACACCATTATTAAAGAAGCATTGGAACGCACCTATAAAGATAAGGATTTGATTTCCACCAGTGTCTCCAAATGAATGTAGTGGAATAAAAGCAAAACCAGGCCCCATAGTAAAACCCATATGCTGGATAATAAGTTATCCAGATGCTGTATATTAGCTAGGGCAGTCAGATTCCAGAACTATTAACAAACAGTGGAGTTAACCTCGTAATTAAAAAAGTTTTTATTCTCAGCATCTTTTTGCATATGTTCATCTTAATGTCAGGTAACACCAACATGGCATTTGCCAGTAACTCTGATTTAGACTCAGCCTTAGAGTTTTATAATTTATCATCAGCTCCTTTGAAATTTTTCCAGATTACAGGAGGAAAGACAGCAAAACTCAGCTGGACTCTGAGTCAGCAATTGTGGCATAAAAATGTCTTAGTTTTAAAAAGATGCTCTATAAAAAATTTCCTATATGCTTATTTATAACTCAAGACCATACACCATGGCAATTTAGCTTCTACCAAAAAAGAATAAAAGACAATTTTACCTGAAATACCCAGAATCTGACATATAATATAGTACCTCTCTCTCTATTCTTCAGTATAATATAGTGCCTCTTTCTCTCTCCTTCAATCTTCATCTGTAAAAAATCCTAAGAAAGAGGGCTCTTTTGAAATTAAGCAATGATCAGATATTGATTACAGAAATAGATATGCCATTTTAAGACATTACCAGTGTTGCTGCTCTTTGTTATTGCCAGTCTGTTGGAAAGCTGAAAAGCTCACATAGTCATCTCACATCATCTTCCATGCAAAGACAGCTGAGTTAGTTTAAATACTGTTCCCCATGTAGGGTAAACTAACTGGACTGACTTTGAAAAGAAATAGAAGAACAAATAAAGTTGTTACAGATTGAGAATTTCTCATGTCTTTTTATTCTTCTATTCAAGTTGTTCTATTATTTAAGGGATTGCAGCCACTTTTCAACCTAAATAACAGACACACGGATATTATTTAATGAAATTGTAGATAATAATTTCATTAATTGAAATAGCATGAGCAGTGTTTTACTAGACCAAAATATAACTTAGAAGAGCTCAGTACTGTAACTATCAAGCAATTTCTTTCATAATATTTGCAGTTTTATTGATCTAATTAATATTCTGTTCTGTTCAGTTTCACCATTTAGATCCAGTGAGCACCAGAATATTCATTAAATTATCCACATTCTTTCTTACGGAACTGCAATGCTTTAAATGGCAGAAATGATAATTCCTTTCTGAAAATTGTGGACAACTGAAGTAAGAAACAATAGCAAGCACCTAGCACAATGCCAAATCAAATCATTAAGAGAAAACAATCCCCAAAGCATATGTTTTTTTCACACATACTTTTTGTCAACCAGAGAGACTATTTCAGCCACTCTCAGAAGTTAACTTGAGTCCATTTTATATGACATTTACAACTATATGGTAGCTGGGTTATTTGGAACAAAAGCAGTAAGCCTCAAATCAAAGGTTTACAAATGCAATATCAAAATCATATACTATATTGCTCCTTTTTGTTTTACTTCAAAACTAAAGTATATGCATTTAGTGGGCTCTCTGTTTTTCTAGGAAGCATTTATTGGTGATGGAAATGTCTAAGCAGTGGTGGGCTGTAATTTATAAGATTGACTGCTTAAGTACATCTTAAAATATCACAGTATAGAATGTTTCCTATATTGTCATATTTACCACCATTTTAAATCTGTACTTTCTCCATAATTTTCCCAATGAACCAGATAAATACAACACAGTTTTTAAATTCAACTGCCCTAATCAATAATAGTTTACAGAAGTGAACATTTAGTTTAATAAAATCCTGGAATAGAAATGGTTAGCAATTAAATTCATTTTCAGGAATCTTGATTAAAATTTCTTAAGAAACATGCATGGAAGCTGAACAGCTTCCATTGAACAATTATTTTGCTTTGGTTGTTGGTTTTGGGTTTGGGGTTTTTTTGTGGGTTTTTTTTTTTTTTTTTTGAAGGGGGATTATAAATATAGGACCAGACTATGGTGCTTTTTCTACAGGTGCCATTTACTACAGGACCACTGAAAATGTTCACTATTCTTCATGAATATGAGGATCCCAGTGAATGTGAAATATAAGCAAGAATGTACATATACACAGTAAGCATGATCTGCAAGCTTTCATCATGGGAACAAATAAAGCCCACAAGACTGCCTACACATGCAATCTGCAGCCTCAAAAAGGTGAAAATGAATTAACCACACACTTTCACTTATTTGTTTAACCTACTACCTGGGCATTTGTTCACTAATTTTAGAAAATAGGGTAAGGTGTCTAGTTATTACTAGCTAAAAAACTGAATGAATTTTTAGCTATCAAAGTAGTCTCTGTCATAACCTCCTTTGCCCTGTGATATTTAACAACGCGAGATATGATTGCATCCCTTTATCATAGATGTATTTCTAACTTTTATGTATATTGCATTTACATTTTATCTTTAAACTCTATAAAGTGAAAAATCGTTCAAGCAGATTTGTTGAATGTTTATGTTTTTTTAGCAGATAATAGTAGATAATAAGAGGATATCACTTTGAAGAGGTTAACAGTAAAAATGAATATATTTTGCTTTTTTCTTTCACATCCATGCAAATAATTCTTAATGACCCTATTGCATACACTCGTACTTTATCAGAATTATACCCCATGTATCAGTAAGTAATGTGACACAGAAACTTCTTTATGCCTGATACAAATCAATGATTGCTGCCTTAATTTAAAAGCTGAGCGATGATAAGATGCTGTGACTTAATAGATTTGAGCTTCTAATATCGTGCAGAAGAACATAAAACCTGTTTGTGCATTATAATGTAGCAATAATGTATCCCTTCCTAATCACTGGCAAACCTATCTTTTCTAGCTTGCCTATAGCATGCATAATAAAAAGTTAGCAAAATATGGAGAAATTCTAATTTCATATACCTGCATTATGAATCCCTGTAGCTATTACAAAAAATACTAAAATCCTTAAACTATCAGGATAAAATACAATTTACAGAGTACATTTTCTTATTATTGCCTTTGAAGATAGCATCAGTTGTCTACACAGACTTATAAAATGTTTTAAGGGTTGAAAGATACACCTTAATGTACTTATCTTTCCTTTCTTAATAAAAGATAAAACAACAACAACTCTCTGAATGATAAACAAACAAAAGCAAGCAATAACTTACTGCTTGCCTAAGTTGACCTCAGGTTTAAGAATCAAGGATTGCTTTTTGCTGGCTCTGGCATTAGCTGGACTAAATCCTAAAGCGTATTCTCAGATGGTGTGAAGTTGGCCCAGTTGTATTCAAGTGGAGTGAAACTGATTTGCACTAGCTGCAGATCAGGGCCCTTACAGGACTAACCACCTGCCCACGTTTCAGAATTAACTGGGGATAAGACTGATTGCTTTGTAACTGTTTAGTAGAGGATTGGCTACCGATTAGTTCTTTTTGACCTTGTCTCTTTAACCTTGTGCAGATATCTCAGTGGGAGAAGAAAAGGGAATGGAAAAGGTGGAGCAGGATGATAAGGAAGCTGTGATACTTTCTAGTGCAAGAAATGAATCATTTAATATACGTTCAATGTGAACTTTGTGATCTATGGGAGATGTGTGGGTGTTTCTTTTAGCTTTTCAGAAATACAGTCTGCTCAAGCTTATAGATCAGCTGGAAAAAGAAGAGAAGCTATGGATTATTGTCATGTATCTAAGACAACAGTGAGAAGGAGGGGGGTATTTCTTCCTATATTGGAATCACTTCACAAAGAATATTTTTGAGAAGTTTCTTCAATATAAATCATGCCATTCTAGTTCAAAGCAACAAATTCAAAGAAACTTGCAAAATATACAAACTAGTAAGTTCAGGATACTAATCTAGATATGGTTGTTTACATTCTCACCCCATTTTGCTAAGTGTGAAATGTTGAAAGCAATTGTAGAGACCACAAGCATTTTGGTCCTGGCTTTAAGTAAAAGAAACAGTGAAAAAAGGGAGTTATTGCCTAACTTAACAACAGCTTTTGCAATACTCACATTTTCTTTTGAACAGAAGTTTCATACACTTAAAAACGTTGTTCACTGGTGGAATACATTTGTTTTTTGTTTTTTGTTTTTTTTTTTTTAGCAATAGAAGGGAATAAAAAATCTCATAAATATGTTTACAGCTACTGTTTACAAAATCTGCTAATGATCTCACTAATGGAAGCTAGATTACGGAATGTATTTTGTATCAGGTTTATGCCCAGAGCAGCCATTTTAAAAGGAGTCCCTGACAGGTGTTAATTTTTACTTTTGGATCTGCAGTTCTTTAATTAGAAGAACATATATTATGCTGGGGAATGAATCTTTCAGTGGGTGCATTTACATGTACTGTTTTTTGTTGTTGTGTTTTTGTTTTTGTTTTTTTAAATTCTGTGAATCTTCTTTACACGTGTACATTCCAATTATCAAAAAAAATGTTCTGAAGATTTCAAGCTTAAGTACAGAAAACTCTGAAAAGAAACCATGATAGTTTCCATTGGTGTGTGATCCTAAAAATGTCAAGTCTATTTGTATGATGACGTACTCTTCCACCTTTAAACTCTGTTTGTGACCTAGAGCAAGTCAAGTTTTAGATTGATGGCATAGATAAATAATTCCCCTTTTTTAGTGCAGTAGCAGAGCTGAACAAAATGACTCAGGTGAAATATTCAGATCTGATTTTGTATGATTCCACTAGTGGAAAAGAGATTATAGAAAGTATTTTACAGCAGGTTTATTCAAAGACTGCAGGTCTGGTACTGTTCAAGACAATGACAAATTTCCAATTAATTACAGTTAAGAGAAGATCAGGTACAGAACAGGTAACCTCTATTAGATTTTATTGCTCACCTCTTGGGCTGTTGAAGATACACACTAACTTTCCATTTTCCCCTGCCCTCCAGGGTAAGTATTTGCAGTACTCACCCTTGATGAATAGTACATGCAACCGAGGGTTGTAACCCGTGAACCTCCCCCACTGTGGTTTTGCTGTGAAAGGTCTGCAGCTTTGCACTCTGGGTTACAAGGCTATCACTTTGAGGATGTCAGCAGCACCAATGCTGGAGAAACCAAGTTCCCCAGCAGAGAGAAAGATGCCTTGTGCTCTGGCTCTGTAATAATAACAATAACAATAACAATAATAATAACAATAATAATATAATCTCAATATTATCCTTCAGTTTAATGGGAACACAAATAAATCTTAAGGACCTTATTTTGATTTCATATAATTGAAGACTAAACTCTGGAGCTCAATTTAAGAAAAGTCTTTGACATTTTGTGTTGCAGAGGCTTAACCTCATTAGAAAGAGGGAGATGGCTAGATATTGATGTCTAATATTAATTATACTAACTATAAAACAAAATTTATTAATTAAAATATAAAAACTTTAATATTAGACTGTTAGGTTGGAAGGGAGTCACAGCCCGAAATCTAATGTAAAGATAGAAACAGCAGATTTTCAAGCTTCCCTCCATTATCCCAAGAATCCTGATCATTTAAATTTTGATGTTTTTATGTTACTGCCAAAGAAATGGCATCTCTGATACAGGTAAACCCATAAAACAACTAAACCTATTAATTCACTTTGCACCACTGACAAGCTAGCCATCTCCTGGAAAAGTTTTGGGTTTTGAAAATTTAGACAAAATTAAATAAGTAGTCTAAAGATGTCAGGCTTTTTAACTCTGAATCTCTTCTTTTGTCTATCCATTGATTTTCATCCATGAAAGTAAATAAATACTAGCCATTAGATTTTTTTTACAGTTACTCATTATACATTCCTCATATACTTTTTCCTAATTATAAAGTAAATATATCTTTTTAGAACAGATTTCCCATTCACCAGGTTATCATCCTTCAGATACTAGAATTTTTAGAACCATATCATATTCAAAAGCAAATATTTATTTTAGTGTTGTGTGCTTCTTTATTTCTCAAAATATTGTGACAAGCCTTGGAGAATAAGGTGGTTTTTGAAAAGGAAATATGAATGTAAAAATTATGCATACAGAACGAGATAAGTTTAAACTTTAAACTTTAAAAAAAGAAGACAAAGGTAATGGAATTAGGAAGAATTCAGCTGGGATGCAAAAATCATTTACATTGATAAGTGGGAAGGAAATAACTTCTGCGTGGATTTTTGAGATACATTTCCTATGTTAACTTTCTGAGAATATTTGGGGATGGAGTGTTACGAATATGGCTAGCAGGGTCCTAGGAAGCTAATATATATTGTATTCATCTTCACCTATTTGCTTTCATTTTCCCTCTTCCTATATCCTGCTCACATGGCAGTTCTTTTCCTATATTAATTCAAAATTTGAGCCAACCATGGAGACAGTTTGCTTGTCTCCCTCACTGCTGAGAGCACACAGCCATTTTGTGTGGAAAGTCAAAGAAGGAACATTAGAGAAACAGCTAAAACAAGTGATGTTTAATTGTTGATTTTACCAGCTATCCGGAGGGAATCATGGGAGGATTAATGTGATGTTTGTTTCTTATTGAAGAAGAATAGCAAAATGCCACAAAACTTAAGTTTTTAAATTTCTGTTAACTCCTGTGCACTTTTCTTGGAGACTGGACCCAAACCAACCTGTTGGTATGGGCAAGCATATGTATGTTCCTAACAAACACCTTACATGAGAAAATGAAATGCTAGATAATGCACATTAAAAGGATGAAAGAAGAAGATCGGAAGTGAAATGCAAATCTGCAAATTCCAACTGTAAATATGTAGTGGGGAGTTTACACACTTCCATAGTGTATCTATATATTCTTCATCCCGACTTCGTTAGACACCTATAGATCTCCATGTACAATAAAAACTCATAAAAACAAACCTACATTTATGCACAGTGTTAAACTTTGCTTTCTTAAAATAATCCCAACCATTCTCTGAGGGATTCCTTTGCCACAGAAAATCTACCAATGCATATTTTTACAGGATGATTCATTGATTTATCTTCCTGTATTTCATTTTATTTCTTGTGTGGAATCTGCACAGCAATTAGCTGCTGAGGTTTCTGACTGTTTTGTCTTTCAAGTTTTCCTTTTGAGGATTCCCTTCAGCCTTAGTTCGATTGAATGTATTTCTTTGTGGAGCACTTAAGCTGCAGATATGTAAGGAAGACTTAACATTATCATAGTATGTCCTGTCTGTCTTCTTTCAATAAGTCCAATCCAAGCATGTATGGGAAAATAAACTCTTAGGGTCATCAGTGATATAACAGACTGTTTTGGAGTTACGTGTATTTTTTAAAGCTTAAGAATTCAAATGTCCAGATATACTTATGCATGCCTACATGCACATCCACAGTCAACAATTAGAGGTCAGTCTGCTGAAATCACTGCAAGATGTTTTTAGTTATTTCAGCTTGTATTACAGTGGAGATGTGGTTAAATGTTAAGTCATATTTTTTCAAAAGGTATTCACTTAAAAAACTTGTAAAGTTTTTCAAATCTACTGAATGTTCACAGTTCTGATTGATTTCAGTCTGTATGTTCCTTTAGAAAATCATGCCAAATATTCATCCATGCTGAGGTGATGATTCTTAGGCTTCTTTAAAATGTTTAGTAGAAAAACATTACAGTGGAACCTTTTTACTCTTGATGAGGTTGGATTGACCACATATCCCCCAAAACAAGTGTGTCCTTTTTGATGAAAAGAGGTGAGGCAGCATGAGAATTCATAACAATAGTGTGTTACAGCAAATGGGAACATGGCCTAGGGAATGGCTACCCGAGGCAACCAAACTGCTGTTCCCAGATCCACCTCAACAGCACATCCAATTAAATGTTTTGGAAGACTGCAAATATTTCAAGTTGTTGCATTGGTTTTTTATCAGAAATTGAAATTTTTACATCAAATCAGATTTATATATGGAAGTATAAAACATATAAAACTATGTAAAAATGATGAAACCAATTTCCATTTCTTATTTCTGAGGGGTTTTGGGAGTGGGGAGAGGTGTTTGGGTTTTTTTCATTGCAGTACTGGAGTTCGATGCATATAGGAAAAAGTAGAGCTCTTAAGCCAACAAACATATATGTTCAAAGTCATCTTTTATATGACAACTTGTATAGCATAGGCAGATGAAGGGATAACTCCATGCATAAAGTCCTCAAAATGAAACAGAGGTCTTCAGGAACCTCAGTAAAGTCAGCTCTCAGGTAAATGTGGTTGGAGCTATGGTTGGAGCTATGAAGAAGCAGACAGAATGCACCAGATGGAAAAGCAGCTGGTTTATGTGTAGTAGGAGAAAGGTGTTTTGTTTTTCTGCTTGTTTAAACCCTCTATATAATTTTTTAGTGGGTGTAACTAAATATTTAACAACGTGCACTGAATACTAAATGTTTCAGAAGACACACATCTCAATAAAAGACCCTTTGTTTTGCTGGTAGACAACAGGAACCAGTTTCAATTGTCTACAAGACCTTAAGTGCTTCCTTTGGATCTGTGCCCTACACATACCTTTATTATTTCTGATACGTCCTAGTGTTCAAACAGTACTAGAAATAGAAAATATTTACAAGGATGGATGTATTTGGCAGCCATTTTTGGGTCAGAGGATATAATCAGATAGAAATATGCATTTCCTCCCTGATTAGGGACTCTATCGTTAGATTATACACTCTGTCCCATTATTGCTTCTTTGAAAAAAGAGAGGACATAATCATTATGATATACTAAAGGTCACAACTCATATGGATCACAGTGATGTAGATATCCATAGGTTTGAACATATGAACCTATACACTAAAACAGGTAAAAAAGTGTCTCTCAGCCATTTTCCAGTGTCATGAAACGTCAGGAAAATGTAACAATCTCTGCTGAGTCAATGCAATATCTGCGGCAGGAAGAAAACAGAGGGAGAAAGGTTAATAACAAGGTGGTAAAGACTGAAGATGTGCTTTACTCTTTACATAAATGTAATTGTCATGATCTAATTCTAAGAAGTTGGCAAGACAAAATATTTTAGAATTGCTGCAATAAATACCCTGAAGCTTACAGCTTCATCTGCCTAACATACATCATTAGTGTTAGCGGGTACCACTATGTAACTATTAAAGAAATGTGCCAGAAAAGTAGGCATCTGGGTCTGATATTGCCAGGGAAAGAAGACTGCCTGCTTAGCTATATTATACTTAACGTTGCAAGACAAAGTTGTTCACGATCTTGCAGATTGGAGGCCATCTGGAAAAGGCCTGTGAATGAACAGATAATTAATCAAGTTGAGAAATATTTCCACTTTATGGAATCCATTGCCCTTTGCAATGAAATCTAGTTCCATCACAGGTGGGAACAAATATAAATGTACACTGAAATGTGAAGGTGGAAATGTGGAGCCAAGCACATTTGCTGTGGAATAGAGAACTGAAATCCTGGCAACTGAGCTATCAGCTTCAGCAGACGTGGGCTGCACAGGCAGGCATCATTTGTCATGAAATTATAAACAGCGTTGAGTTTATAAGGCGACTGAGCCCTATGCTTGGAAGCAAACAGCTGCTTTATTTTAAGAAATTAATGTTTTCTATCTGTCTACCTGCCCTTCAGTGACACATTCCCACTTCCTAAGCAGAGGGAGTAGAAATGAACACTGAGCCAACTCTAAAAGCAAGGTATGTGGTTTCCTGTGAAGGCAGAGGGCGGGCAGCAACAAAATGATTGTGGTCTATAGCAGTGTCCTGGAAAGCCTTTCTGGCTGCTGATGCTGCTCCTGAGGCAGGCGATGGTGTGACATGGCGCCCTGCTTTGGGCAGTTAGGAGACAATGGCAGAAACCATTGCTTCTGGAAGGAATCATCAACATCAGCTGCTGCAGAGAGTAGCTGGGCTCTTCTACTATTTTTTACTAGTTTCTTCTCTCAGCTGCTTCTTCTCCCGTCTCATCTTCCAACACAGAAGTGACTCAGTGGTAGCCAAGCTCTTGCCACTGTGACAATAAAATTCAGCTTTGTCCTTCCTGTTCAGAAATCTTTGCACCACTGCTGAGCGAGTTAATAAGAGCCTTGCAGTGATTAGCACTTAGGTGTTTTAGTGGAATACCTCCTTCAGTTACACTTTCAACTAAGATTTGAGGTGGAGAAATGGGCTGAGCTGTGATATTGTAACCCATTTTATTTTGCAGGAAAGCAGCTAGGGAACTGAAATATCTTAATAGGCCGCAGCACCTTTGTTGAATATGTTAGATCACATAAGCTGGACCAAAAAAAGTCCGAATAAATTACATATTTGACAATCCTAAGGCACTTGATGTAAGCATCACCTTTTCTTATACACTAAAATATTTGCAAACTAAGTTTTGGCATTTTAAAATTTTTATATTTGGAATTTTCATTTGAGTAGTTTTTCTGTTAATTAAATTAATTTTTAATCTAAACCCATACTTAAATATCAAAACAAGCAATCCTGTGCTTGTGCAATAGAAATTTTTTGAATTTTCAATTTAAAATGTTGACATTCCGCATTTGTTCTGGGCCAGTGTTATTTTTTTAATTTCGGAATAGCTAATAAACTAGAAAATCAATTTGCTACCCTAATAGAGGACACTGTGAGGAACACTGAAGGAATAAAGAGAAAGAGGGCGTCTGTTGGCTTTTTAAAATGTTTTCTATCTTGAGCTAGAATGCTCTCACAACTGGCACAGAAGTCATGGATGCCGTTGATTTTCACGCTTCTTTCAGCTTCTACTGTGATTGTACACAAGTGAATGCGAAAGCAATAAAACGCACAAATTTCATTGAAAGTTTCCTATTTAAGTCTGGTGTTTCAAGGGAAGTTAAAAAAGTTGTCAGTAAAGGGGAATAACGTGAAGGACCTCATGTCTAGTACATAAAAACTTTAAGGCATCATCTCTTTTTTAAAATGTCAGGTTTTGGTTAAATATAAAGAAAATGTGCTCTGGGATCTGCCTTATTTCACACTGAGTGCAGTAATGGAACACGTGCTCTTCTTATTTATTATAAGCAGGAAACCCAACAGATTATTTCAGACACAGAGAAATGCCTGTAATTTTTTTTTGGCATTTTCTTTACCATGCTTCGATGTTTATGATCTTTTCCTGAGGGAATATTTATCTTAGAAACCACCACAGAAAATCACAGGCCTCAAAAATCAAAGGAAAGGACATGGATATGAAAAACTAAAGGCACAGTGGTATATAAAAAAAAGCAACTAAAAGTAAGTGAAGTAAAAAGAGCATTTCATTGCTAATTAAAAATCTTCCACATTTAAAGGCCAAGTAATGGAATCTCTACTGATGAAGAAATGTGTATGTATGAACAGATGCAAAGAAAGTAATTGTATGTCTTGTTATATTTCATCTAATTAGGAATCATGATGACTTTAAGGTATGCGTATAGGAAGAAATATGGCTAAAAAAAACCCTGAAGTATGTACTCTGACCAATGCATTAGATTCAGGACAAATGAAAGCTTTTCTGTGGCCCTTGTGTAAATTAGCTCGCAAATACAGAACAGACCCAAACACTGTTCTTCCTTTGTGCAAGAATAGTTTAAAAAAATAAAGCTGCTGAAATACATATTAACACAGAACAAACAAGATACAGTATAATGTTTCAATAAAGGAGAAACTATGTTGTAAAAGAGATTATCTCCTGTTATAAAAAAATCATGATGTCGTTCACTGATCTATACAGAAAGATACATAAGTAAATATAAGTGTTGGCATTTTTAATCACTTACTTTATTTTATAATGATAACATTTTTTACTTCATTAATTAAATCAATATCTGTGGTGTAGTGCTAACAGAGAAAGCAGGAGGAAAAGGGTAACGATTGGGTGGTCGATGGCTGCCTCACGGTCACTGTACCTTCTCTGCAGGTGGGGAAGACTCTGGCCATCTGAGTTTAGTCATGTTGCAGAGCCAGGGCAAAATGTATGCAGCTTAGGAGATAATCAAGATTAATGATTAACAGTGTACAAGTGCAGGTTTTTTGTGGGTGTTTTGTTTGTTTGCTTGGTACTTTTTCTCCCTGTTGCATTTTTAATTGATTTACAAATTATTTTATCTGGGTTAGCCAAACATTCTCAAAGGACAAAATTAAAATCCAGTGTGCTTAGAAAGTCCTCCATCTTCGACTGGAGAAAGAGACGACCCTTAAGAGATCCTTTCCCTTACTCATTTATGCTTTCATCATCTTTCTAGCAATGCTATTTTATTAGCGATAATACTGCCTCTGACATCTGCTACATAAATGCAGAGCATCCTTCCTAAGAAGCGGCCAGCCAGTTGTGAAGTGCGCTATAGAAAGGTCAGAGCAGAATTAAAGTTCTGGTGTTTTGCCATTAGCTTGGTACAGAGCCAAAGTGCTTTGGAAAACTACTTCCTTCCACTGAAACTAGATGTGGTCCCTGTAGGAGAGGTCTCAATAGGCCTGATCATCCCAGCAACCCATCCTTTCCATAACCTCTCCAGAGAGCAGCGGCCATTATGGTAAAGGACAGATGTGTTTGTGGGACAGATGCATTGTGCTCTGGGGGCTCAGGGGTCTAGTTTGTGTCCTGGTGCTAACACAAGAGGCAAGTCTTGTAGCACATCATAATCCCTTCATGCCTTAACATCCCTCTCTGGGATGTTAAGGTGCGTAAAAGCACACTTTGCTTCCAACCAACACTGGGAATTTACCTTTAGCATTAGTGATAATTGTGGGGTGACCTGGCAATGGCACCACAGAGTTTAGATATGAGCACATGTGCACGGGGGCGTGCGCGCGCGCGTGTGTCTGCATGTGTGTGTGAATGTACAGGTGCAAGGAACTTTCACAGCCTTAGGAACAAGGACTGCATACAGCAAGGTACCAGATTCCTCTTTCATTCACTAACTACCTTTGGATTCTGTTTGTGTGTGTTTTTACTGCCATGCAACACCAGGTAGATGGTCCTTGTTTCTCTAATAGGGTCAAAGTGATTTTTTATTACAAAAAATAAAATATTAAAGAAAAGGGAAACATAAACACCTTACTTTTGCACAACCAATAAGAAATTACTTTCTCTTGCTAAGGAATATAATATCTTGACAGTAGAAAATGGGAGAACATTTAGGGCCTGCTTAATGAAAAAAATTAATTGCCTGATAACATTTTTGCATAGTTGCAGTGGAAGAGTACAAAATGTACCATTTCTATATTTATCAAAATGCCTTCTGGCCTGCATTTAATAAAACTTGACCACAGTTATGAATACAAAAATAAATAAAAAAGTATGTGAGTTAATTTATAGGTAAACCCCAATATGTTTCTGATAACCTTTTACTAAATCCAGAATGCTTTCCTCTAAGTATGGGTTTTTTAGTTAATAGTGGAGTTATGTGAGAGCATAGGTATATACCTGTCAGTTATGTGCTGCACTGTATGATGTGTTTGACGTATGCCATGAAGATGAAATGCAGTATTCTTTTGAAGAATTCAATACAACAGTATTATGCGTTATATTGGAGCTATAGTATAGCTATGGTGTATAACACTGTGTTAAGAGAGCAATAGGAAAAGTAAAGTTCCTATTACAAGCAGCCCTTACTGAGTGAGTTCTGTATCACCAGCATGCTGGCTAGTAACACATGCCAGCAAGAGCAATGTATCTCAATAAAAAGCACAATATGGCCACCATTTCAGCATGAAGTAAAATGCAGTTAGGCTGTTTATAAATCTTTAGGAAATACTAGATATTAATAAAAAACTGCATCTGAACTTGACAACCAGTGAAGGTCCTCTGTGACCTATCTCAGCTAAATCCATTTCTTTATAATATGTAACTCTGAGGAAAATTTTGCTTATAGGGATTCCCTACATGCTTACAAAATCAGAGTAGGTAAAAGCATTAGGTGCTGGGAATGAATGCTTCTTTTGGATTTTTTAGTATTTTAACATCCAACTTGAAAACATGAACAAATGCATTTTGTAGGGGCAGTTGCACCTATGGGAACAGTTAAATTAAAGATAGGGGTGGTTATAAAACAACAAAGACATTTTTAGTCATGCCACAGCACTGGCTAGATGCTCATAAGGTCCATAAGTCCTAGATGCACATGGGTCCACCCATGTGCTATTGAGGCTCTCTTGAGCAGGCAGTAACTCTCAGGACACAGGCTCCCTGTCTGCAACATTTCACTTCTCATGTGATTCCCAAGACAACTGATGATAACTGCGCACGGCAATAGTTCATGAGTGTTTAGGTGTGCTGGATTTACAATGTGCTCTCCAAGGCTTCTATTAGTTGAGAGAAGACATCCAGATTTTCTAAGAGACTTTAACCACAATTACCTTTTACTTTAAATAGCACAGAAAATAGTTGTAGCCGAAAAAATAAACATATCATTCTGTATGGTTTTGTCTGTCAGGAAATTGGTCAGCTTTTACGAAGTGAGTCAAAGTCCTCCAGGAGTCTTTTGTGGCTGGTACACCATTTCTCCCCTAAATCATAGAACCAGAGATTCTCAACTATGCACTGATTACCCCTTTATTTTTCTGTCCAAACACCCACAGGGTAAAAGACACTTTATTTTATAACTCTTACATATACCCTTATCTTATGTTCCTCTAGTCAGCCTGTTCAGGTAATTAAGTTCTTTCCTCACATGCTGGTTACGAGACCACAAGGCAGAATAAGATTGATTTAGCTACAGAGCTGCACAGTTAAATCTATTCAAATGTCATTGAGCCCAGATAGTTCACCTTTCCAACCTAGACCTGGTAGTGTGCCGCACATTAGTCCATTGACTGCCTTTTCCTCAATCTCAGAGAGTATCTCTGAACAGAAGTTAATCCCTTGAAGTCAGTTAAGCAACCAAGATCACACAGTTACACTAAGTGACACTTAATATTTCATAAAAATACTGCCAAAAAAATCCCCTATGGTCTCCAACAGCTGACATTTGTTGGAATAATTTATGCCTAAGCTTCTACGGGTGTTCAGTGGGGAGAGGTCTGCCCACATGAGATTTTAAACATATTTTGTCTAATTCAGACATCTTTAAACATTCCTCAGAGGCTCCAGATTTGCCTGTGAGCCCATTATTTCTGCAGGATTTGGGAGTGCAGTGGTAAATAATGACTTGTTATAGTATATTCACCAGTGAGAAGTGCAGTCTTAGGCTTATTCTTTTCATCACATTTGTACTAGCTGTGTTGTAAAGAACTGTGAACTAATTTACATTTCCAGCTCTTTCTGGGGTTGTGTTTTCTATGAAGTTCCACCTGGCTTTCGAGTCTTAGCATTCTTTCTCTCCCCCCACATCCCTTTCCCCAGTGCTCATTTCATCTCTTGATGAGACAGATCAGGCAGCCAGCTTGCTATGATAGTAAATATTAAGGGCCTCTCTCAAAACAACGTGCAGGCTCTGAGAAGAGTAGCCTGGTGACTTGTAGGTTTGTAAGGACTTGGGTGACCATATGAACCCTCTGTCTTCATCAGCCACTCTGCAGAAGAGTGTGACGAGTGTAGAAAGAGTAAACTGTGTGACATAATATGGGTGACTTAAAATTACAAATACTGAGGACATCAGATGTATATTCCCATTATAGATATTGTCCCATGATGTGGAATTTTCCTTCAGAGATTATTCAAAATGCTGAGTAGGACCTCTTGAATGACTAGATCCATTGTTGTAGCACCTGAACATTATGAGGTGCCTGTTTGAATGTATCCACACCCCAATATTATTTGGTTTGAAACTTTGGGAAGTAGTAGCAATACGTAGTTCTGGAGTATATTTTGGGATTCATGAAAATGAAAACACATAGCCAATATTTTAATCTTTGGAAGAAACCCTGGCTTCATTAAAATTAATAGTAACATTTCTGTTGGCATCAATGGTGCCAGATTTGACTCTTTCTTGTCTTTCACTTTTCAGGAGAAGATGTGGTGTTTAGATGTATTTAAGACCTTGTTGCATAATATCCTGCCTGCATAGAAAAGGTTCCATTTTTAATTTTTAAAACACTCTGTCTGTAAAGACATCAAAAGTACACATGGATCAAAGTGAGAGCTATTTATCTGGACCTTTTTCTCCTCTGTTGACTTTGGGCACACTGTGGAAAGCAGAAGGGATAAATAAAAAGAAAGCTTGACTTAAGCTACAACTGACTTTGATTTTGTAATATCTAAATGTGAGGCATCAAATGTTTGCAGTTAAAACCAGCCTTGTTCCATACTGGGAGCAAAATTACAGTAAAAAAATGTTCAATAATTGTGGCTATTTGTATGAAGAAAGTTAAAAACTGCTGGATAATAGGAGAAACGTTTTATTATTTTCAAGGTTTTATTTAATGAAGGACTTATAGCAGAGAAGAAATATTGCATTGGGAACATCTACTATCTTGGGCTACTGAACCAAAGGAGAAGATCAGTGGCAAAGTTTAGCTCTAGTTTTTCTGATGCAATCATATCTGAAATTCAAATTTTTCTGTTTTCCTCTAACCCACTTTCTTCCTCTCACAGTGGTCAGGCTGTTTTATCTCATCTTCGGTAGATCTTGGAAAGAAACTAGGGCCACCCACAGGTTATTCCGAATTCAAGAGAAGAACAACTTATTTTCCTCCCAAAGAAATAACATTTTCTAAAACTGAAATTTATTGCTTCATTATTTAGGAATCAAGAACTCTAAATGGGAAATTCTGAAAAGATAAAGCAAAGACAGGAAGGAGTGTGTTGCCACTAATTAATTTGATTTCAAAAAGGGAAAATAGAAACAGACAATGTTTAGGAGAATTGTCTAGGACTCCCAGCCCTAGCAGAAATTCTTTTCCTGGGTTTATAGCAGGTAGAAATGTAACTAATTCTACATGAATTTGAAAGAAGAGGAGGAAGAAACTCATATTGTAACCACTCTATGCCGGGCTCCAAGAGGGTAAATTATTTTGAAACTTGTGAGAAAAAAAGAGGCACCATATAGCTACAATTCATCAGCTTGAAGAATATCCTCCATGAATTACCAAGTGGCAGTTTTTGTCCTCACCCATTAAATAAAGAAACAAAGGAGTGGGTAGTATTGAAGAGAAAATAGGTAGAAGTAAAGGTAAGAAGCAAAAAAATCCCATATAATTTTCTGACATATCAAGCAACAGTACTGGCATATTGCCAAGTAGTAGGATTACATGGAATATAAACATAAATATGCTAAAAATATACAGGTTTTTTTCTTGCTGCTAATTCTTGTTGCTTTTAGTTCAAGACTGCAACTTAAAAGCATGAACACTCCATACCTCAATGTAAGTAGCAGTTTCCTGCAAAACCGTGTGGTTAACACGCAGTACACTGATATCGGTCTAGCTCTGTGTCTTGCTTGGCTGGTTCACAAATCAGCTAATATAAACCAAAAGGGTGTGGCAGCTGGTATAATTTATAGAGAATACTTTTCTTTCAAGAAAAGTAGAGCCAGAAGTGATATGCAGTGCATGCCGCCTAGCTACTGTGCAAAACTTGTCGTGAGCAGACGTAAGTTTGAGTACACTAGTTGTATAATCACCTACACATAATGTAATCACCTGCCTGATCTCCTCTCAAGACTCGGCATTTATTCAGGAACGGTGAGGGAAATGCGTCGGAAGAAAAGATAATCTCACCCTGAAGCCCTAGCAGCATGCAACACCATTGCCCAAGTATGGATCATTTGCTGCTGTGGGCAGGCCTCTTTGTGGGAGTTTTTTGATGTTTACCCTTAAACCTTCAAGCTTCACCTCTCACTTTTTCTTGCATTTGAGACAGCTTCTAACATTGTTGGTGCATTGAGTACAGAACCAGGGGCTTTCACGGGTGAAGGTCCCAGCAGGTCGAACAAATGGCTGGATCTACTCACATTCATTCTGTGATTTGAGCAACAAACCCACATATATTATATACACTGTCAGGTTACACACCTGCCCTTGGCAGGGAGGGTTTATCGCTAACATCTGAGAATGAGGTTCACTATTTGGCATCAAGGTGAATGTGGCTGATCCTTCTCTCAGGGGTTGGCTTATGTCTGAGGCAAGACTAAGAGCTGACCCTGGGCCCCCCTGAGCTGATTGTGGGGGCATGATGCCACATGAGACAGACTGGGCACAGCATACAGGACACAAATGCTGAGAACCAACTTTCCTATTTACAGAGGACCAGGCCATCAGGTGATGCAAGTCAACGTTGCTCCATTAGCTTCAACGGAGCTCTGCGGATTTATGAGTTGGGAGTTCTGTTTTAAATCCTGCTAAATCCTGAAGAGTAAAGCAGGGGATGGAAAGAGGTCCAATAGGCAGGTCATTGGGCCTCAGACTAAACTTCCAAGGGTTTACCCTACCCAACTTCAACTTGACTATGAAACATAGTCAAAGGAGTCTTATGGTAGCAAGCCCAGAAAAACAGAATCCTCTTGCTCAGAGGCAGCCAGAAGACAGCTGATTTAGAGAAAATGCTGTACCTGACTTGAGTTCAAATCTTTGTGTTTAATTCAAATCTTTCAATTCAAAGCTGAGCCAGGCTAACAGAAAGGTATGAGGTACAAGCTAACGAGGAAGTTATGATGTTAGATTCATTTTAATCCACATAATACATGTTAGATGAATAATGCTTCAGATACTTTACGGAAATTTGATTAATTAAGCTGCCTAATGACATTCTACTGTTTCTTATAAATCTAATTTTGTTTCAGAACTAATAGGAGAAGAGCAGAGAACTGAGACACCGTCTCTCATCTTGGCTATATTGCAAATCAGTTACAAGTGCAACACGCAACTCAAACCCACGCAGCTGATTTACAGTTATGCAAGCAAGCACTTCAGCTAATTGTATAATGATACCTATATTACTGAGGTACAGTGACATTCACTTGTTATGCTCAAGGATACAAGTAGAAAAAAAAAAGTCAAAATGTATAATTTTAGTGTACAACTGGACACAGAGCTGAAAGAGAGATAATAAGTCCTTAATTAGTATCAAACTGAGATGAGTTATCTCTTCTGGCCATTACAAATTGAACACTCGCAAACACTTCTCAGTCACTACTTTTCTTTCTGCACACTTCAAAGCCTGTAGCCTACAGAGGTGCTTTAAATGTAATTATTATTACTTAGTGGAACTCAAACACCTACTACTCTTTTTTTTTTTTTTTAACCAGAAATAATGTTTCATCTTGCCTTCTGCTTGTGTGCATGTTTCTGTTTATGCTCTCAAACGATCATTTCTCAACTAGCAGCATTCTACATTTCCTCTGTGCTATTGGTCTCCCCCCATTACAACAGCAACAGTCCCTGTACAAACAACATATAGCTTTAGGAAAATGATAATAATGCCCCAAACACTGTGCATTTGTTTGTCACATGCAGTTTTTCTTAAGTAAAATGATAGTACCTTTTTTCCTGTAATTTTGTTGTAAGGCAAAAAATAACAGTTTCTCACTGAGAAATCTTGGGGGTCCAAAGCCCATGGATCTGTAGGCAAATTTGGCTATGATTATAGAAGAAGATCAGAAAAAAAAAGAAGAAAGAAGTATATTATCATTACAACAAACCATGTATTTTGGAAAATAAATGCTGGGAATGGAAAGTGCTAGAAAAATAATATAAAGCTAAAGTATTTTGACTACTGTGAAACCTCCTGTGGCAGAAAACCTGCATGTTGTCTTTTAAGTTTTTTACACTAACATTTTCCTTCTGATCTGTGAACAAACCTAAATTTTTCAATATTCTCTTGCAGATCACCCCACTAGGAAAGGTCCTGCATCCCGACTGGGAGGAAAGAATTGTTAACTGCATGGAACAAAACAACTCTTCCATTGCAACTGTTCTAATTAGAAGTGATAAGGTAATGAATTAGATGCAGAAACAAGCAAGCTGTGGAGAATTCAAATGAGCTGTTTTCTCAACTGGATTCAAAGTCATCAACAGCTGAATGAAAATTTGTTATCCCAAACCAGGTGCATAGGCATGGAGCCCTCAGCATATAAAAAATGTACGAGGGGTAGTTGCTTAGTGGTTCAAGGCATCTGTGTCCCCTCCTGAGCCAGAAGGCCTGCAGTCACCAGCATAGGTGGATGGTGCTGGCCTAGTGGCTATGAGTCTATGGAGGGAGGGAAGGAGGGACAGACAGACACATGGATGGACGGACAGGCAGACAGACAGAGGAGAAGAAATAAAGGGGTATATTGATTAAGAATATGTTATCTTCATCCATTTCTGCCAGGTCTCCTATAAATCCCCGGCAGATGGTGAAGCTTGCCTTGCCAGTGTATAATTTAAGAGCATCTATCAATATAAACAGGATTTGTCCTACCATAGAGGTAAACTATGTCCTACCTTCCCTCAGGATTCAATAGCACTTAACTGGTGCCAAGTGACACTGTTTGTACCTAACAGGGTGTTTGATGGCTAAGGAGAAAGAACAGATAAAGAGAATGTAACAGATCATTTTCCTATGGTGTGTCACTGTCACACATAGGCTGATTGTTCTTTCGTAAAAACAAGGTGCCTGTATCAGTGGGATCACTCAAAGAACAAGTTGCTTTGAGAAAGAGATCAGCATCTGGCTCTGTTCTAACTAACATAACCCACAAAGAACTGGCTGTCATGAAATGAACAGATGTGCTTAGAAAACTGAAGCCAAATTCTCGTCAGACCTATGCAACTCTATTAGCTTCAGCAGAGCTATATGGGAATACATGAGTGAAAATTAACTTTGGGTCTTTCCTGCAAACAGTTCAGATACTTGGGTGGAATTCTGGATAAGTTTAGCTCTGGCTGAAATATACAATTCCGCTATGTAAAGCAGAAAAGTGTTTAGCCATTTGTTAGGAAATAGCTGCACATGAACACCGGTCTGTTACTACCGAACTCTAAACACAACTGTTTTGTTGATGTTTTAATTCATGCGTACTGCTGTAATGTGCAACAGCAATCTCCTCCAAATTGTTACTATAATTAATGAGAAGACTGCTATGGTTTTAGGTTTGAATCAGGAAGCTGCTATTTTAACGATAGTACCAACTGATTTGGAGGCAGTAATATCATCTGATACTGTGCATGAGGAACATGTCCAGCTGGAGAAGTTTTGAAGCAGTCTGAGTAGGAGAGTGAAGTTCTGTAGTATAATTAGTCTGGAGAATAAAGACAGTCTGAGTCAAAGATGCTATCACACTTAATAATTTCTGTTGTATTTTTATCATGTATCATTGAAAACTAGAGGAAAAGCAAAGACAAGAATTCCCTGAGGGACAGATGCTGCTGCCATTCTTGATACAAAGCCTCTATAGATTTATATAGGCATTTCCAGTCAAAAGAGATGACAGGGTAGGGAATTGTTCTGTCTGTGATCTGTGCATGGTGATAGGCAACAGAAGAGTTAACACCAGAAACCTCTTACAGTGGAGATAATGCTGATTCAGGCACATCACTTCTGGATTATCAATAAACAACTTAACGGTGTTGAAATTACACATGATGTTTTGCTCTTGCGTCTGCCACAAAGCAGTAGGGACCACCCAACTCAGCATTTCAGTTGTGTTGAATGTATGCATATTTGAAAGAAGTCATGAAACAATTTAACACGCAATGCATTTCAGAACACATGTTTCTATGATAATGACACTTGGGAACTGTGTAATGGGATGAACCGTGGATGGTATGAGTGAGTGGGAAGCTGCTTTCAGCAATATACACTGTTAAGAAGAGGTAAGTCTGAAATGTTGGCCTATGAATTCCAGAAAATAACCAAAACTTTTAGGGCCATATACCTAAACAGGCTGGGGTGAATAGAAGCTGATAAAGATGATAGGGAGTGAGGAGATCACAGCAAGAGGAGATGAAGCGAAAAGCACAACTTCTTTGCAAAAAACACTTCACTGTATTAAAAACAATGATAAATAGTACACGGTTAATAAATGAACAGTCAAAACAAAGGCATAAATCATGCTTTCCCTTACCATATAATTCATGTGTACATTTTAAGTGTCTCTCACTAATAAAAGCCAATATTCTTCAGTGTAAGAAACCAGAAGAAAAATAATAAAAAAAAAGAATGGAATGTGAAATTGCAGAAGGAGCACACTGTATGAGAAACAGTAACTAATCAAAGCACCACTAGACAATTCAAAAGTGGTAAAAGCATTGGGCATTTATGGCTTTTTTTTGGACTGCAAATATGAAAGTGAGAATAGTACTACGGAAAAAATATATAACAGTTCAGTCTGTAAATTAATCAGAAAAAGATTCTCTCATAGAATCATAGAATAATTTGGGTTGGAAGGGACCCCTTCCACTAGACCAGGTTGCTCAAAGCCCCATCCAACCTGGCCTTCAACACTTCCAGGGATGGGGCATCCACAACTTCTCTGGGCAATCTGTTCCAGTGCCTCACCATCCTCATAGTGAGGAATTTCTTCCTTATACCTAATCTAAATCTATCCTGTTTCAGTTTAAAGCCATTACCCCTTGTCCTATCACTACATGCCCTTGTAAAAAGTCCCTCTCCAGCTTTCTTGTAGGCCCCCTTCAGGTACTGGAAGGCTGCTATAAGGTCTTCCCAGAGCCTTCTCTTCTCCAGGCTGAATAACCCCAACTCTCTCAGCCTGTCTTCATAGGAGAGGTGCTCCAGCCCTCTGATCATCTTTGTGGCCCACCTCTGGACCCCTGCTCCAACAGGTCCATGTCCTTCTTATGTTGGGGGCCCCAGAGCTGAATGCAGTACTCCAGCTGGGGTCTCAGGAGAGAGGAGTAGAGGGGGAGAATCACCTCCCTCGACCTGCTGGTCATGCTTCTTTTGATGCAGCCTAGGATATGGTTGGCTTTCTGGGCTATCTACAACCCTTGAAAATCTTACAGAAAAGGTAGGGAGACGTTTTCCTTAAGGTGACTCAGAACTATGGTAGGAAGCTGCCCTTGTCATTTAGAAAGGCTACTGCTAGCGTAGTGATGAGGATGAGCTACTATTGGAATTTGCCTTGGACAATATTAAGAACCATGCATCATTCTGTGCTAAAGGATTGAATGAGATTCTCAGATGAAAGGAGGATCTTATTTAGATCAGCAATGTCATAATAGTGTAGTTGTAGCTGCTACAGACTGAGGCTATAAGTTAGCCTACCAGCTTGTCTCCCTCTGCTACAATTATATCAGATTTGTCTAAGAAATGTATTACTTTTCCTGACAAACTTTGCATGCTCTAGATCAGCTGTGCAGTGATTTCCTTATATTTGCCAACACTAGTTGTATTTAATCACACAAGAAAGACTAATTCCCTGCTACTCTGGGATAGTTATATACATCTCAACTTTTGCGATGAATTATGTGCTTACTGTAACATTTTTTCATGTCCTCTTTCTGAATCAGTTTGTACTTTAATGGCCACACAGACTGCTCTTTATGTACATCTTCCTTCTCAAGGAGTCTGTGGGGAGGCTTTGTAGTTCCACATCTGTTTTTACACATTCTTCTTATTCTGTTTCTCTTTCATACCAAAAGAACATATGC